>NC_041388.1:188973153-188984790 GCF_002162155.2 Triticum dicoccoides
GGCGCGGCGCGGCGGCGAGGCGGCGCGGCGCGGGCTGGTGGGCTTCGGCGGCTCGGCGGGGTCGGCATAAAAAGGCCCCCCGGGCGGAGTCCCACTCGGGTACCGCCCGGAGTCGGTTCGGATTTTTTTTAATAATTCCATGCAGAAAGACTAATGAAAGAAATACTAAACTGACTCCAAAAATCCCGAAATTAAATTTCCCTGGCTTCTAAAATCAAGCCGCACAGGATGAAAATTTATTTGGGGCCTAAATGCAATTTTGAAAAACGCACATTTTTCCTAAATTCAAATAAAATAGCAAATAAAACCAAATAAAATCTTGTTTGATTTTTTTATTAAATCCTCAATATTTCTTTATTTTGGGAAAGTCATTTTATTCCCTCTCTCATATTTTTTATATTAGAAATAATTGAAGATAAAATAAATAAAATCAAATGATCCTATTCTCACAATTTGAGACAACTCAAACATGAAAATAACGAAATCCCCAACTCTCTCCGAGGGTCCTTGAGTTGCGAAAATTTCTAGGATCAACCAAAATTCAATAATAATGATATGCAATGATGATCTAGTGTATAACATTCCAAATTGAAAATTTGGGATGTTACAAACCTACCCCCCTTAATATGAATCTCGCCTCGAGATTCGGGTTGGCTAGAAAATAGGTGAGGGTGGTCTTTCAGCAATTCTTCCTCTCGTTCCTAGGTGGTTTCATCCTCTGTGTGGTGGCTCCACTGAACCTTGCAAAACATGATAACCTTGCTGCGGGTGACTCGACTGGCATATTCTAGAATCTTAACTTGTTCTCCTCATAGGTCAAATCGCTGTCCAACTGAATTGCTTCCAGTGGTACCGTATCTCTCAGCAGTATGTCAGCCATCTCTGCGTGGCACTTCTTCAACTGGGATACATGAAACACGTCGTGATCTCCTAATAGTCCTTCGGGTAATTCCAACTTGTAGGCTACTTCTCCCATACGCTCCAAAACTTTGTATGGGCCTACAAAACGTGGCGCTAGTTTTCTCTTAACTCCAAAGCGCTTAACTCCTCGAAGTGGGGATACTCGAAGATAAACTCAGTCCCCGACTTCGTAAACTGTCTCCTTGCGTTTAGAATCTGCATAACTCTTCTGCCTGGACTGAGCTACCTTGAGCCTATCGCGAATCAATTTCACTTTCTGTTCAGACTCCTTTATCAGATCTGGTCCAAACAACTGGCGGTCTCCAACTTCATCCCAAGACAATGGGGTCCTGCACCTCCTTCCGTACAAGGCTTCGAAAGGGGCCATCTTCAAACTGGATTGATAGCTGTTGTTGTAAGAGAACTACGCATATGGCAAATTCTCATCCCAACTAGATCCAAAATCTAGCTCACAAGCTCTTAGGATATCCTCCAAAATCTGATTGACTCTCTCGGTCTTTCCATCTGTCTCCGGGTGAAAAGCTGTGCTAAACTCCAGTCTGGTTCCCATAGTCTCATGGAACTGATTCCAGAACTTTGAAGTAAACTGGGTTCCTTTGTCTGATACAATGCTCCTTGGAACTCCATGCAGACATACGATCCTGGTCATGTATATCTTTGCCAACTTTGCACTGGTAGTCTTCACTGGAATGAAATGAGCTACCTTTGTCAAGCGATCGACTACAACCCATATTGAGTCATAGCCTGAACGGGTTCTGGGCAATCCTGTAATAAAATCCATGCCTAGCTTATCCCACTTCCATTCGGGTATCGGCAATGGTTGTAGCAATCCTGCTGGTTTTTGATGCTCTGCCTTCACTCTCTAACATACATCACAAACTGCTACATACTCCGCAATATCCTTCTTCATTCCGGTCCACCAGAAAATATCCTTCAAATCTAAATACATCTTGGTATTTCCTGGGTGAATCGAGTATGGTGAGTCATGGGCCTCTTGCAGAATTAGCTTCCTGATCTCCAAATCATTTGGCACATAAACACGGTCTTCAAACCATATGGTATCGTGCTCATCCTCACAAAATTCCTTAGCTTTTCCTTTGCTAATTTTCTCCTTAATAGAAGCAATCTCTTGTCAGTCTTTTGGGCTTCTCTGATTTTATCCATCAACATAGACTGAATCTCCAATGCTGCTACATAGCCTCTTGGAACTATTTCCAAACATAGCTCTCGAAGATTTTCGGCTAACTCACTTGGTAAATCTCCCGTCATTAGGGTGTTGACATGGCTCTTACGCCTCAACGCGTCAGATATTACGTTAGCCTTTCCAGGGTGATGATGCAATCTCATATCATAATCCTTGATGAGCTCCAACCATCTCCTTTGTCTGAGGTTCAACTCCTTCTGTGTGAAAATATACTTCAAACTCTTGTGATCCGTGTACACCTCGCAATGGTTTCCAATCAGAAAATGTCTCCAAGTCTTCAATGCATGCACTACGGCTGCTAACTACAAATCATGCATAGCATAATTCAACTCATGAGGCTTAAGCTGTCGTGAGGCAAATGAAACAACAATCCCTTCCTGCATAAGCACTGCTCCAAGTCCTTGGCGTGAAGCGTCACAATACACCTCATAATCCTTGGTCTGATCCGGTAAAATCAACACTGGTGAGGTAACCAACCGTTTCTTCAACTGCTGAAAACTAGCCTGACATTCCTCTGTCCATATGAACTTGGTATCCTTCTTCAACAACTCCGTCATAGGCTTCGCAATCTTTGAGTAATTCTCAATAAACCTCCGGTAGTATCCTGCGAGTCCAAGAAAATTCCGAATCTCTCCCACGGTGGTTGGTGCTTCCCACTTAGTCACGGTATCAACTTTAGTGGGATCTACTGCTATACCTTCTCCGGATATAACGTGTCCAAGAAATCCAACTTCCTTCAAGCAAAACTCACATTTGCTAAACTTGGCATATAATTGATGTTCTCTGAGCTTTCCAAGAACCAAACGCAAATGTTCCTTATGCTCCTCTTCATTCTTCGAGTAAACTAGGATATCATCAATGAACACTACGACGAACTTATCCAAGAACTCCATAAACACTTTGTTTATCATGTTCATAAAATATGCAAGTGCGTTAGTCAGACCAAATGACATAACGGTATACTCGTATAGCCCATACTTGGTGGTAAAAGCCGTCTTGGGTATATCATGTTCCCGAATCTTCAACTGGTGGTATCCTGATCGCAGATCGATCTTGGAAAATACCTTAGCTCCTTGAAATCGATCAAACAGATCATTGATCATTGGTAGGGGGTACTTGTTCTTGATGGTTACTTCATTCAATCCTCGATAATCGACAACCATCCTTAACGATCCATCCTTCTTTTCTACTAGAAGTACTGGCGATCCCCAAGGTGAAGAACTTGGGCGAATATAACCTTTATCCAGTAACTCCTTAATTTGCTTCTTAATCTCCACCAAATCCTTTGCAGGCATCCTATATGGTCTCTTAGATATTGGCCCTGTTCCTGGAAAAAGCTCAATCAAAAACTCAATATCTCTATCCGGTGGCATGCCTGGCAACTCTTCTGGAAATACTTCGGGGAAATCCTTCACTACTGGTACTTCCTCCTGCACAACTCCAGTTAAACAATTTACTTGAGTCCTCTTTGGCACATGTCGGGATACATACTTGATCCTTCTCCCTTCTGGGGTGGTAAGCAAAATTGACTTACTGGCACATTCAATATTCCCTTCATACTTTGACAACCTATCCATGCCTAATATCACATCCAATCCTTGGGATTCCAACACTATTAGGTCTGAGGGAAAAACATAGTTACCAATTCTTAATGGTAACCGATCACACCATAGACTAGCCATATATTCTGCTCCAGGCGAGGTTACTAACATGGGTGACCTAAGGGCTTGGGTTGGTAGTTTATACTTATCCACAAATCCCCTTGATATGTATGAATGCGATGCACCAGTATCGAAAAGAACGAGTGCAGTAAATGACTTAACCAAAAACTTACCGATTACTGTATCCGGCTGCTCTTCAACCTCCTCCATGTTAATGTGGTTCACCTGTCCCCTGTTGAAAGGGTTCGGCTTCTTCCCAGAGCTTCCATTGCTATTTCCATTCTGTGATTCAGGACATTCATTAGCATAATGTCCGGTCTTCTGGCACTTAAAACAAGTGACTTGGCTCAGGTCTTTCTTGGCTAGGGTTGATGGGTTGGTACGGTTCTGGCCATTGCTTCCTCCATTTCGATTACCATTCTTGGGGCCATTGTGATTGTGCGAGCTACCTCCTCCATGGGTATGCTGAAAATGTCCTCCCGGCCTAGGGGTAAATCGTGGCTTCTGCTGAGCTCCTGAATTGTACTTTCCTTGTGCATACTTCCTCTTGCGATTCTCAATTTGCTGCTGCTTCCTTCAATCATGAGAGCACGATCTACCAACTCCTGGTAGTTGTTGAAGTTTGCTACCATCAACTGCATGCTCAACTAATCATTCAGTCCTTCCAGAAATTTATCCTCCTTTGCTGCATCCATAGCAACGTCATCTGGGGCATAACGTGCTAATTTACTAAAGTCTTCCACATACTGGCCAACTGTCCGTCCACCTTGGCGCAAGTTGCGAAACTCTCGCTTCTTCATGGCCATAGCTCCTGCTGAAACATGGGCAGTTCGAAAAGCCTACTGAAACTGGTCCCATGTGATAGTATCGACAGGGAAAGTGGCTGTGAAATTCTCCCGCCATGATGCTGCGGGTCCTTCAAGCTGATGTGCGGCAAACTTCACCTTCTCCGCATCCATGCATCCTGCTGTGGTCAACTCTCTAGCTGTCTTGAGGAGCCAATCATCTGCTACTATCGGCTCGGTGCTACTAGAAAACACCGACGGATTCAGCCTAAGAAAACGGGCGAAGTGATCAACAGGTGGTGGTGGTGGTGGGTTGTTGTTGGTGTTCCCCTGGTTCTGATTCTGGACTAGCAACTGCATCAATGTGTTCTGCTGCTGGATTAACTGAGTGAGCTCCGGTGGAAAGGTAAATCCGGGGTCATGTCTCGGAGGCATCTGAGGGTTTAGAAAAGATGAGATTTAAGAATAGAGAGGGTGTAAAGAGAAAACACTACCCATATGCACATGAGGCAAAACCAAACAATTCACTACATTCATTCAATCAAACAAGGGCATACAATCCTTCTAACTATCGCAAAAGTGCTCGGACTATAATATTTACATGGTGGACTACTCCTACTGATGAGGTGGTCTACAAGAAATATTCTTTGGTTGCGGACTCCATGATATCTGCTCCGGCTTTATCAACATAGTCATCATCGCTATCGTCGGGATCCGAGTCGGTGTCGTCGATGATGATGTAGTCTTTCGGGCGAATCTCCTTGGGTTCTTCGTCTTCTTCTCCCGGTGTAGGGCCTCCCATAAATATTCCGATCTTCATTGTTAGGGCAGCATTCTTATCCGCTAATACTTCAATTTCTTCTTCATAATATTCACGAGTAGCCTTGAGTTCTTCCTCCAGTTCCTTGATTCTTGTCTTTGCCTTCTTCAGGTCTATCATGTCGGTGCACATCTGATTCTCCTGATGTCTAATGTGCAGGTTTAACTCCTGGATGAAAGCTTCAATCGATCTATCCTTTCTGGTGTTGATCATCTCCCAGTGCTCATCTCGGCGCCCACAAATCTGGTAGATAGTATCCTTGAGATCGTTGCGGTAGACTTCTCCAATGCATCCCATGGCGATGTGAGGTGCCTTGCTCTTTCCTAGACTCCATGTTGGTGCATCAAAAGAAAACTCTATGGGCTCAGTGACTGGGATGAACGTCCTTCCTGGAACTTGAACTTGAATCATCCAGCGCTCTTCTTCAGGTAAAGTGGTGTTGTAGGTTCCGGTGAAGCTTGGTACTCCTATGTTCAGGTATCTAGTGACTTCCTTCAAGTGACGTCCAAAGGGTGTGTCTTCATCCGGTTGAGTGAACTTGTTCCTTGCATCCACCATCCTAAAAGAGTAGAAAAGATGAGGAGTCAGAAAGAGAAGAGAGTGAGAAGTGATCTAGGTCTTTAGCTTAGTGGTCGTGTCCTACAGTCAGCGTGTGCTTTGATACCATCTTGTAGCGACCAGACCTCAAACGGTCCAATCTCTATGCTCCGGTGTCATCCCTAGATCAGTAATGCTGACACCACACCGTACTTGACGGATTTATAGCAGAGTAGCAATCACACACTTATTACATCGAGTGTCTCAAAAGAGAACTTATTACAATAAATATGGCTTAAGGCCATCTAATAACGATAACAGCGGAAGGCTTGGAAGATAAGGGAGTCCATCAACCTCAATGGCATCACTGAGTATAGAACCACGACCTAAAACTCCTTAATCATCGTCTGAAAAGTCTGCAAGATTAACGTTGCAGCCCGAAACGGGTTAGCACATGGAATATGCTGGCAATGCAACACATAGAGAGTAATGGAATGAAACAGCTATTCTATATGCATATTTGGCTGGTGGAAAGCTCTATGGTTACAGTTTTGCGAAAAGCTAATTTTTCCCTACTGCAAAGGAATAAATTTATTTAACTATCAGGGTGGTTGTTAAACATTGAGAATGGTTGACAGCATTCTCAATCCCAATTAAGCATCATCATTAAACAAAACCCAACAAAATTAATTTTAGAGTAACATGTTGAGATTCACATGATAATGCAGGTACTAGATACTTAAGATGTCCATAACCGGGGACTCGGCTAACCATGATTAGTTTATACACACTACAGAGGTTTACGCACTTTTCCCCACAAGACTCGATCACCTCCGTTTGGTTTCTCGCACTACAAGGTGTTTGAGAAACGGATGGCCGAGACATAGTCTTTCAGAAGCGCTAGCACCTTACGATGAGTAGACCATACCACCTACATCCCCTACATCTGCTAGTCTACCACTGTAAGAGTTCGTACGACTTAGTCAACTATGCTAGAGCCCATAATAGCTTGTGGCTGCACACGGAAGTTTCTAGCATCAATAATCTCATGATCCCTTTGAGCCTGGGTGGCGGTCCATAAAGAAAAACAGGCAATCCTGGAATACCCAGGTACCTCAATCCACCCAGATGTGTGTTTAAATTGCCACCTTAAATAAACCATTAATTAACAATCTCACATCTGTCATGGATACACTCACCCAATCAACATCTACTAGCATAGCATGGCATAATAAGCAACGTAGAAGTAACTCCCAAAGGTTTGATAATAAACAGGTAATAGGTACTACCTCAACTACTTCCCAAACCCACAATTTAATTAGATCCTAATCATGCAATGTGTAAGGATTGATCTAATGCAATTTAACTTGGTAGTTGGAGGTATGATCAAAGTGTTACTTGCCTTGCTGATGATCCGGGAAACCTAGCGATTCGAAATAACAAGCGGCGCACTCCGGGTACTCTATCACAAACAAACAAGCACACAATAAGTACTCATCTAATGCACAGGTAAAACTCGAATAAGAGATCTAACCAGAAGGTTCGACTTAAGAACTCCGATTGGCAAAAAGAATCAAAACAAACGAAGCAACGAAAGACAAACAACAAATGAAACAGGCTTCATTTACTATTCCGGATCTAAGGCAATTTTTACAGAAGGAAAAACTTGTTTAAGTTGGTTAAACGGAAAGAGGGTTTCGAGACAAAATTTCAAGCGCTTGAATCGCCTGATTCTGATAAACGAGCGAAAAGTTATACTAAAACGAAAATCGGATCAGAAATCGCGATCAGAAATAATCGTGGAAAATCCGAGAAAACGAAAAACGACGAACAGATTATCGAACGAACGTTCATTATCTGGATCTAACCGATGAACACGTTCGTTAAAACGAACGAACGAGCGAACGCTCGCTAAATAACTAAACCGTAAAAAAACCGTTCTAATAAAAAAACGGATCTAAAAAAACTGGGCGGTTTTCTAAGGAAAACTGCCAGCGACGGCGGCTACCTCGGGCAGCGTGGCAGCGGCGAGGCGGCGGCCGGGCGGCGGCGAGGCGGCGCGGCGAGGGCGGCGGTGAGACAGTGACGCGGGCGGCGGCGAGGCGGCGCGGCGCGGGCTGGTGGGCTTCGGCGGCTCAGCGGGGTCGGCTTAAAAAGGCCCCCCGGGCGGAGTCCCGCTCTGGTACGGCCCGGAGTCGGTTCGGATTTTTTTAATAATTTCACGCAGAAAAACTAACGAAAGAAATACTAAATGGACTCCAAAAATCCCGAAATAAATTTTCCCCACCTTCAAAAATCAAGGCGCACAGGATGAACATTTATTTGTGACCTAAATGCAATTTTGAAAAACACACATTTTTCCTAAATTCAAATAAAATAGCAGATAAAACCAAATAAAATCTTGTTTGATTTTTTATTAAATCCACAATATTTATTTATTTTGGGAAAGTCATTTTATTCCCTCTCTCATATTTTTTATATTAGAAATAATTGAAGATAAAATAAATAAAATTAAATGATCCTATTTGTCGGGGGGTACTGATCCACCAACAACTATGGGGACAGGGCCCCTTTCGGTTCGGTGGGAGGCGGAGAGCGCACAAAGAGCGGATCGAGGTAGTACACGCGGGCGATTTTACCCAGCTTCGGGCCGCACGGATGCGTAAAACCCTACTGCTGCTTGTTTGTGTGTATTGAATCTTTGCTCAGGAGCGATCGACGCTACCGGACTGAGCGTGGGAGTGTTTCTGGTGTCTCTAATGAGCCGAACCGGCTCAACCCCCTCACCCAGCTTAACCCGCTGACCCCCTCTACGTTGCGCCTGGGCCTCCTTTTATACTTTCAAGGGGTCACCGACAGGTGGCAACGTAGACTAGAAGGGTAAAAATGGAAAAGGATGCGGTAGGTGCAGCTACCGCTATTGTGGATACAGTGCGCCCTACCTAACTCTGACGGCAGGGGACAAGGGCATTAAATGCCTGTCTGAGTCTCCTAAACAGTGCAAAAGGTGACCGTTAGGAGCGCCACCGTTTGCCACGATGGTCTTCTCTTCATCTCCGCTTGCCACCACGTACCCCTAGCTGCACGGCCTCCTGCCACGTGTGCTTGGGAGAGTCCTAGAGCGACACGTTAGCAGGTGTGCTGGAGCGCGGGCACGAAGTGGGGGTTCCCCGCGGCAAGCTCCTTGCCGCGGTCGTCGTCTTGTCGCGTCCGGAAGCTTGTCGCTCGCCGGATCTTGCCGGGACGCAGGGCGCGTCGCGGCAAGCTTTCTTGATATGCCTTGAGTGGCCTTCCCGGCAAGCTCCTCTTGCCGGGGTCTTGTCTCTTCCCGGCAAGATCCTCTTGCCGGGGCCTTGGTTGGCCTTCCCGGCAAGCTCCTCTTGCCGGGGCCTTTATTGGCCTTCCCGGCAAGCTCCTCTTGCCGGGGTCTTGGTTTGAGTACTTTGTTCTTGAATGGTCTTCAAGGGAACCACGGAGGGTCTTGGCGGTCACCCGGCAAGCCTTGCCGCGGGGCACTGCAACTGCCCGTGCACGAGTTCGGGGTAATAGGGTACCCCTACTCTAGTACACCGACAGGAGCCCCCGGGCCTGGGCCATATACAGTGCCGTGCGCTGTTGGGCCAGGCCCAAAACAGTGCACGGGCACGCGCGGCCTAGGTCACGCCGAATCTAACTCCGCTCCCACCGCGCATGCCCAGAACGGCACGCGTCAAACGCGGCGTCGTGGGAGAGATCGTGGGAGGTTGTTTATTTGGAAGGCCGGAACGTCCGCCCCGTCCCTCTTTATAAGCAGGGGAAACAGGGGCATTTCCTCCATCTTCGTCATTCGCTGTTGCAATCTCAGAAACCTCCGCCGCCCTCCTCCTCTTCCAAAGTCGAAAAAGAGCAGCGCTCCGCTCCCGTCGCCGCCGCCACTACCGGCGCCGTCGATATCCCCCACCGCCTTCGCCATGGCTCCGAAGCCCGGAAAGGGGAAGGCCGCGAAAGCTGTGAAGTTGACCGAAGCGCAGCAGCGGACGAGGTCGAGGACGAGGTCGAGGCGCTCGGGGAAGAGGCAGACGGGGCGGCGCGTCAGCTTCACCTCCGCCGGCGGCTCCTCCCCCCATGGCGGTCCATATAGGGGACGACCCTTGCGAGTTCTTCGTCAGGCTGCGCCGGGCGCCTCGTCGTCGCCTCCGGCTTCCAGCTTCGTTTGCGCGCGCGATGGAGTTGGACCCGCCCGAGACGCTGAGACTGCACATGAGGGGCTGTGGGATCAGCGGCACGTGAGTCCGCGTTGCATTCCCAGCCCCTAATGTGATGTATCTTGATCGATGGTGGGAGACGTTCGCCCGCATCCACAGCTTGACAGAGGGGTTTACCCTCCATTTTAAGTTGATGGAGGGCGATCTCCTCTCCGTCAAGGCCTTCGGGTGCTTCGGCATTCGGGCGAAGTGCTGCGTGGACAGCTCCTCCAACAGCGAAGGCTCCTCCTCGAGCGAGAGCAACGAGGAGGGGAGCGACAGCGACGATGAGGGTAGCGGGCGACGGAGCGGCGGGTCCGACTAGGCGTTGGGCGCCGCTTTGCGCGGCACCTGCGACCCCATCATCCGCGTCGCCGGCTTCTTGAACTCCCCGGGGTCGTCTCCTTGGGCGGCTGGCGTAGGGAGGCTGCGAAAGGGGAAGAGGGCTGGCGACAAGGCCATCAGGTCGGAGTACGAGGGCGTGGTGCCCTCGACAGCATGCTGACATCCTGCCGCCCCGTCTTCGAGCCCCGCTTCCAGTGCCGCCATCGCCGTCCAGCCCTCGAACGGCCCCTGGGATGTTCCCTTGGTGTCTTCTGGCACCCGTAGCTCGCCTAGGCGCTCCTTTTCCCTTTTCGCCTCCTTGACCTGCCTCCTGAAGAGAGGGACAGGAAAGGGATTACGGGCATCTTATCTTTTTAATTTCTAAGCCTTCGGGCCTTAGCTGTATCTAAAATTTGTAATCCTCTATTTCATGTTTTTCATCCTCTATGGACTGTACCTGAGTGGGATGTTTTTTAATGAAAAGGGGATGCTTGCCGGGTTATTTGTCTCGCGAGTTAAACCCACGCCAAGGAGCAGATCCTTGGTATCCTTTGGACAGACATTTCATCTCCCGGCAACAGGCCCTGCCGCCTTCCCACGTCGCTCAACCTTTCTCACGCCTTTGACGGAGGCAGGAACGAGGTGGGTGCGGTCTCCTCGTTTCATCCCTTTGCTGCCGCGACTACGACCAAACTTGGCCCCGAGAACGAGCCCCAGGGCCTAGGGTTGAGGGAGCACGGTAGTTTTTGGGAAGAAACGTGGTTTCGCATTCCCCAGTCCATAAGAGGATGCATGATGAGGGGTGAAAGACTTATCTGATATTGCAGCCCCCGGCAACTCTGGCTTGCCGTGGACGATTCTTGGCACTCGCAGCCCCCAGCGATACTGGCTTGTCGGAAAGGCTTTTATCTTCGGCAGAGAACTTTGACATTCTCGATGCCGGCTTCCGGCAAGCTTGTTGCCAGGAAGGCTTTTATCTTCGGCAGAGAACTTTGACGTTCTCGATGCCGGCTTCCGGCAAGCTTGTTGCCAGGAAGGCTTTTATCTTCGGCAGAGAACTTTGACGTTCTCGATGCTGGGTTCCGGCAAGCTTGTTGCCAGGAAGGCTTTTATCTTCGGCAGAGAACTTTGACCTTCTCGATGCCGGCTTCCGGCAAGCTTG
>NC_041388.1:188984969-189026316 GCF_002162155.2 Triticum dicoccoides
TGACGTTCTCGATGCCGGCTTCCGGCAAGCTTGTTGCCAGGAAGGCTTTTGTATTTGGCAGAGAACTTTGACGTTCTCGATGCTGGCTTCCGGCAAGCTTGTTGCCAGGAAGGCTTTTGTCTTCGGCAGAGAACTTTGACGTTCTCGATGCCGGCTTCCGGCAAGCTTGTTGCCAGGAAGGCTTTTGTCTTCGGCAGAGAACTTTGACGTTCTTTGATGCCGGCTTCCGGCAAGTTTGTTGCCAGGAAGGCTTTTATCTTCGGCAGAGAACTTTGACGTTCTCGATGCCGGCTTCCGGCAAGCTTGTTGCCAGGAAGGCTTTTGGCGAAGAACTTCGTTGTTCTTGACACCGGCTCCCGGCAAGATTGTTGCCGGAAAGGCTTATGGCGAAGAACGTCGTCGTTCTTGACGCCGACTCCCGGCAAGATCGTTGCCGGAAAGGCTTATGGCAAAGAACTTCGTCGTTCTTGACGCCGGCTCCCGGCAAGATCGTTGCCGGAAAGGCTTATGGCGAAGAACTTTGTCGTTCTTGACGCCGGCTCCCGGCAAGATTGTTGCCGGAAAGGCTTATGGCGAAGAACTTCGTCGTTCTTGACGCCGGCTCCCGGCAAGATCATTGCCGGAAAGGCTTATGGCGAAGAACTTCGTCGTTCTTTACGTCGGCTCCAAGCAAGATCGTTGCCGGAAAGGCTTATGGCGAAGAACTTCGTCGTTCTTGACGCCGGCTCCCGGCAAGATTGTTGCCGGAAAGATTGGCCCTAGGGGCGTTGCCAGCCCCCGGGCCATAACTGCATTTAAACATGACAAGTGATTAGCATCTGAAGTGCACTTAACTCGCTTGTGAATTTTGACGTTTGCTGCATATTCCCTATGCCTGCTGGAATGCTTTCCGGTGCGTACGATCCAGCCAGTAGCGCTTGAGGGAACGGGCCCTTAGCGGCTATTCGGGAACATCGCCTCCCGGAAAGGTTTACCTTCTTGGTTCTAGCGCAACCGCACAAGTTGCCGAGCGGACTCGAGGCAACATGGGGCGCAACTAGCCCCGAGAAGGCTCCTCGGCATACAGGTCTATGCAGAAATCTCAAATAAATAGCGCATGCTATCTTCCTGTTCAACCTCTCTTTGTACGTCCACCCTTACGCTTTCTAGGGAAACTTGCCGGTGCAGGCACCCTTGCCGCGAGTGCCGAGTGCGGAACTTCAGCAGCCTGCTGGCGGGGTCGCTACCGACAAGCAATCTTGCCGCAACTAGTTGCAGCTCGCTTAAGTTGTTGAGCGGACTCGAAACAAAGTAAGGGCGCTAGCGGCTCACTTAAGTTGCTAAGCGGACTCGAAGCAAAGTAAGGGCGCTAGCAGCTCACTTAAGTTGTTGAGCGGACTCGAAACAAAGTAAGGGCGCAACTAGCTAGAAGTTGATTCCTCCGCGCACAGGTTTTCCGTACAAAGAACAAGATCTCCGAGGCGGATAACCTTATATAGAAAGGAAATATCTAAAGTTTCGCATGACTTAGCTTTTTCTGTTCCCGCACTGGCGTCGTTCTTTTGCTCGCCCGCTCCTTAGGAGCCATGACGATGAAGATTTAGCTTGCGTGCATGCCGGATCGGATTCGCACAATCTCGACGCCCCCTACCTGGTGCGCCAGAGATGTCGGGGGGTACTGATCCACCAACACCTATGGGGACAGGGCCCCTTTCGGTTCGGTGGGAGGCGGAGAGCGCACAAAGAGCGGATCGAGGCAGTACACGCGGGCGATTTTACCCAGCTTCGGGCCGCACGGATGCGTAAAACCCTACTGCTGCTTGTTTGTGTGTATTGAATCTTTGCTCAGGAGCGATCGACGCTACCGGACTGAGCGTGGGAGTGTTTCTGGTGTCTCTAATGAGCCGAACCAGCTTAACCCCCTCACCCAACTTAACCCGCTGACCCCCTCTACGTTGCGCCTGGGCCTCCTTTTATACTTTCAAGGGGTCACCGACAGGTGGCAACGTAGACTAGAAGGGTAAAAATGGAAAAGGATGCGGTAGGTGCAGCTACCGCTATTGTGGATACAGTGCGCCCTACCTAACTCTGACGGTAGGGGACAAGGGCATTAAATGCCTGTCTGAGTCCCCTAAACAGTGCAAAAGGTGACCGTTAGGAGCGCCACCGTTTGCCACGATGGTCTTCTCTTCATCTCCGCTTGCCACCACGTACCCCTAGCTGCACGGCCTCCTGCCACGTGTGCTTGGGAGAGTCCTAGAGCGACACGTTAGCAGGTGTGCTGGAGCGCGGGCATGAAGTGGGGGTTCCCCGCGGCAAGCTCCTTGCCGCGGTCGTCGTCTTGTCGCGTCCGGAAGCTTGTCACTCGCCGGATCTTGCCGGGACGCAGGGCGCGTCGCGACAAGCTTTCTTGATATGCCTTGAGTGGCCTTCCCGGCAAGCTCCTCTTGCCGGGGTCTTGTCTCTTCCCGGCAAGATCCTCTTGCCGGGGCATTGGTTGGCCTTCCCGGCAAGCTCCTCTTGCCGGGGCCTTGATTGGCCTTCCCGGCAAGCTCCTCTTGCCGGGGTCTTGGTTTGAGTACTTTGTTCTTGAATGGTCTTCAAGGGAACCACGGAGGGTCTTGGCGGTCACCCGACAAGCCTTGCCGCGGGGCGCTGCAACTACCCGTGCACGAGTTCGGGGTAATAGGGTACCCCTACTCTAGTACACTGACACTATTCTCACAATTTGAGACAACTCAAACATGTAAATAATGAAATCCCCAACTCTCTCCGAGGGTCCTTGAGTTGCGAAAATTTCTAGGATCAACCAAAATGCAATAATCATGATATGCAATGATGATCTAGTGTATAACATTCAAAATTGAAATGATCATGTTTTGTAACATAGTTATCAGCAACTGGCAGGAGCCATATGGTTGTCGCTTTATTGTATGAAATGCAATCGCCATGTAATTGCTTCACTTTATCACTAAGCGGTAGCAATAGTCGTAGTAGTAATAGTTGGAGAGATGATAACGATGCTTCGATGGAGATCAAGGTGTCAAGCCGGTGACGATGGTGATCATGACAGTGCTCTGGAGATGGATATCAAAGCACAAGATGATGATGGCCATATCATATCACTTATATTGATTGCATGTGATGTTTATCATTTATGCATCTTATTTTGCTTAGTTCGCCGATAGCACTATAAGTTAATCTCTCACTAAATATCAAGGTACAAGTGTTCTCCCTGAGTATGCACCATTGCTACAGTTCGTCGTGCCGAGACACAATGTGATGATCGGGTGTGATAAGCTCTACGTTCACATACAACGGGTGCAAGCCAGTTTTGCACACGCAGCATACTCGGGTCAAACTTGATGAGCCTAGCATATGCAGATATGGCCTTGGAACACTGGAGACCAAAAGGTCAAGCGTGAATCATATAGTAGATATGATCAACATAGTGATGTTCACCATTGAAAACTACTCCATCTCACGTGATGATCATACATGGTTTACTTGATATGGATCACGTGATCACTTGGATGATTAGAGGGATGTCTGTCTAAGTGGGAGTTCTTAAGTAATATGATTAACTGAACTTTAATTTATCATGAACTTATACCTGACAGTATTTTGCATGTGTATGTTGTTGTAGATAGATGGCTCGTGTTGTTGTTCCGTTGAATTTTAATACGTTCCTTGAGAAAGCAATGTTGAAAGATGATGGTAGCAATTACATGGACTGGATCCGTAACTTGAGGATTATCCTCATTGCTGCACAGAAGAATTACGTCCTGGAAGCACCGCTGGTGTACCACCCGTGCCAGCAACTGTAGACATGGTGAATACATGGTAGTCGCCTGTTGATGACTACTTGATAGTTTAGTGTGCCATGCTTTACGGCTTAAAACCAGGACTTCAACGACGTTTTGAACGTCATGGTGGATATGAGATGTTATAGGAATTGAAGTTAATATGTCAAGAAAATGCCCGGATTGATAGATATGAAGTCTCCAATAAGTTCTACAGCTGCAAGATGGAGCAGAATAGTTGTGTCAGTGAACATATACTCATAATGTCTGGGTACCACAACCACTTGACTCAATTGGGAGTTAATCTTCCTGATGATAGTGTCATTAACAGAGTTCTTCAATCACTGCCACCAAGCTACAAGAGCTTCATGATGAACTATAATATGCAAGGGATGGATAAGACGATTCCCGAGCTCTTCGCAATGCTAAAGGATGCGGATGTAGAAATCAAGAAGGAGCATCAAGTTTTGATGGTCAACAAGACCACCAGTTTCAATAAAAAGGGTAAAGGGAAGAAGGGGAAATTCAAGAAGAACTACAAGCCAATTTCTACTCAACTGAAGAAACCCAAGTCTGTACCTAAGCCTGAGACTGAGTGCTTCTACTGCAAAGGGACTGGTCACTAGAAGCGGAACTGCCCAAGTATTTGGCGGATAAGAAGGATGGCAAGGTGAACAAAGGTATATGTGATAGACATGTTATTGATGTGTACCTTACTAATGCTCGCAGTAGTGCCTGGGTATTTGATACTGGTGCAGTTGCTAACATTTGCAACTCGAAATAGGGACTATGGATTAAGTGAAGATTGGCTAAGGACGAGGTGACGATGTGCGTGGGAAATGGTTCCAAAGTCGATGTGATCGCGGTCGGCATGCTACCTCTACATATACCTTCGGTATTAGTTTTAGACCTAAATAATTTTTATTTGGTGCCAGCATTGAGCATGAACATTATATCCGGATCTTGTTTGATTCGAGACGGTTATTCATTTAAATCTGAGAATAATGGTTGTTCTATTTATATGAGTAATATCTTTTATGGTCATGCACCCCGTAAGAGTGGTCTATTTTTAATGAATCTCGATAGTAGTGATACACATATTCATAATATTGAAGCCAAAAGATGCACATATTCATAGTAGTGATACACATTTAAATCTGAGATCACTATATGCCTTGCAAGCATTATGAATAATGAGTTAGCTGCAGGATGATGCAATATGGAACGAGTAAAGAGACTTGCTGGTAACGAAATTAAACTAGGTATGAGGATACCGAAGATCGAATCTTGGGCAAGTAACATACCGATGACAAAGGGAACAACATATGTTGTTATGCGGTTTGACCGATAAAGATCTTCGTAGAATATGTAGGAGCCAATATGAGCATCCAGGTTCCGCTATTGGTTATTGACCGGAGACGAGTCTCGGTCTTGTCTACATAGTTCTCGAACCCGTAGGGTCCGCACGCTTAACGTTCGGTGACGATCGGTATTATGAGTTTATGTGTTTTGATGTGCCGAAGGTAGTTCGGAGTCTCGGATATTATCGCGGACATGACAAGGAGTCTCGAAATGGTCGAGACATAAAGATCGATATATTGGATGACTATGTTTGGACTTCGGAAGGGTTCTGGTCAAGTTCGGACAAATACCGGAGTACCAGGGGGTTACCGGAACCCCCTGAGGAGTGTAATGGGCCTATTCGGCCTTAGTGGAGAAGAGGAGGGGCGGCCAGGGCAGGCCGCACGCCCCCTCTCCCTCTAGTACGAATTGGACAAGGAGGGGGTGGCGCCCCCCTTTCCTTCCCCCTCTCTCCTCCTTCCCTCTCTCGTACTCCTACTCTTGGAAGGGTTTGAGTCCTACTCCCGGTGGGAGTAGGACTCCCCTTGGGGCGCGCCTAGGAGGGTCAGCCTCTCCCCCTCCTCCACTCCTTTATATACGGGGGATGGGCCACCCCATAGACACACAAGTTGATCAGTTGATCGATTAGCCGTGTGCGGTGCCCCCCTCCACCATATTCCACCTCGGTCACATCGTAGCGGTGCTTAGGCGAAGCCCTGCGTCGGTAGCATCATCATAATCGTCATCACGCCGTCGTCCTGATGGAACTCTCCCTCGAAGTTCTGCTGGATCGGAGATCGTGGGACGTCACCGAGCTGAAGGTGTGCTGAACTCAGAGGTGTCGTACGTTCGGTACTTGGATCGGTCGGATCATGAAGACGTACAACTACATCAACCGCGTTCTCATAATGCTTCTGGTTATGGTCTACGAGGGTACGTGGACGACACTCTCCTCTCTCGTTGCTATGCATCACCATGATCTTGCGTGTGCGTAGGAAATTTTTGAAATTACTACGTTACCCAACAGTAACATACCGATGACAAAGGGAACAACGTATGGTGTTATGTAGTATGACCGATAGAGATCTTCATAGAATATTTAGGAACCAATATGAGCATCCAAGCTCCGCTATTGGTTATTGACCAAAGATGTGTCTCGGTCATGTCTACATAGTTCTCGGACCCATAGGGTCTGCACGCTTAATGTTCGATGACGATATGTATTATGAGTTATGTGATTTGATGTACTGAAGGTTGTTCGGAGTCCCTGATGTGATCACGGACATGACGAGGTGTCTTTAAATGGTCAAGACATAAGGATTCATATATTGGAAGGATACATTCGGACACCGGAATGGTTTGGTCATTTCGGATAAGTTTCGGAGTACCGGGGGTTACCGGAACCTTCGGGAAGTTATTAGGCCTTATGGGCCTAGTGGTTGAAGAGAGGAGGCAGGCCAAGAGGTGGCACGCGCCCCCTAGCCCAAACCGAATTGTACTAGGGTTAGGGGGGCGGCCCCCCTTTCCTTCTCTTCTTCCTCTCCTTCCTTCGTCTCCTACTTGGACTAGGAAACGGGGAAACCTACTCCTACTAGGAGTAGGAATCACCCCTTGGGCGCGCCCCTTGAGGCCGGCCCTCCTCCTCCTCCCCTCCTTTATATACGGGGGAGGCGAGCACCCCATAGACACACAATTTTATCTTTAGCCATGTCTAGTGCCCCCCTCCACAGTTTTCCACCTCGGTCATATTGTCGTAGTGCTTAGGTGAAGCCCTGCGTCGGTAACCTCATCATCACCGTCAACACGCCATCATGCTGACGGAACTCACCCTTAGCCTCAGCTGGATCAAGAGCATGAGGGACGTCACCGAGCTGAACGTGTGCAGATCACGGAGGTGTCATGCATTCGGTACTTGATCGGTTGGATTGTGAAGAAGTTCGACTACATCAACCGCATTACTAAACGATTCCGCTTTCGGTCTACGAGGGTACGTAGACACACTCTCCCCTCTCGTTGCTATGCCTATCCTAGATAGATCTTGGGTGATCGTAGGAAATTTTTTGAAATACTGCGTTCCCCAACACTCAGGTTGTTCAACCACTGCACTAGTTGATCATCAGCCCCTCGAGGCAATCCACCACAAAGCTGGAGTATGGCATTACACCGCAAGGTGGCCCGAAACAGGATAAACTCCTGTGTCCCTTGTCCCTTGGGTTCGTCGATCTAGGCTGTGAATTCGTTGGGCTGGCAGGTCAGGAAGAGGGAGTTCTTCGTACGCACCCCAATGTTCGAACCTCTCAAGGGTCTGCGGAGCCCCAAATCTAGCAATCATACTACATCACAATCACTGTAACAGGATGTAATATCAAATTACGCATGGCATGAGACGCTATAACCATTTTAACAGGTTGATATCCAAGATAAATCATTAGCTAGTCCTAGCTACTTATGCATGGCATGAGAAGTTATAATCTCTAATTGGCATTGCAAATATGTTTAGCCATAATGGGCTGAATCATGGATACTAGGTTAAACATATTTACACAAATAGAACAAGTCGAGTTCATACCTGTTTCTCTCTGCCACGGCCAGTTCATCGAATATCGTCATTATTGCCTTTCACTTGCGCCACCGAATGATATGAAAATAATAATAGTGCAGAAGTGCCGTGGACTAAGCTGGAATCTGCAAACATTTTATTCAACAGGAGAAGACAAGGTAAAATGGGCTCTTTATTAGATCAACAATTATTCATATGAGAGCCACTCAACATTTTCATCGTGGTCTTCTCCTTGATTCAACTCGAATAAACGGAAAAGAAGTTCAGAGAAACACACTGGAATATTTTTGGAGTTTTTGGTTTTCTTGAAAAAGCAAATAAAAGGGAAAACCAAAACGAGAAAAACTATTTACACGGGAAAGCTCCCAACAAACAAAAGAAGAACAAGGAAATTTTTTGGGGTTTTCTTTTCGATGCTACAGCTAAGCATGCATAAAAGTAAACTAACTACAACTAATATTTTTTTTGGCTTTTCTAAGGTTTTTCAAACACACAAGAAGAAAGCGAGAAAATAAATTAAGCATGGATGATACAATGAAAAAGTGTGGACACCGACAAATGAAATAAGTGCACAGGAATGTAATGTCGGTGGGAAACATGTACTCCCCCAAGCTTAGGCTTTTGGCCTAACTTGGTAATAAATAAGAAGCCAAGATAGTAGTTGGGGTATTGAGGAGCGGGCATCCACTGATCCCACTGCTGAGGCTCTTCCTCCTCCTCTATAGTCTGGTCATTACGGCCAGCGATGATGTCCGCGGGCATAATCCTATATCCGCCCCTGGCAATAGGATCAAACAAAGCAGGCGTAGGCAATGAAATAATATCACGAGTTTCTATGCTAAAAACTAAGTTATAAGGAATAGGGATGTCAGGGTAATCTCATGCAATAAAATGGTGGTGTTCCATGGTTGCGCGGTCTAGGTAAACCTTGGTCAAAGGGTAATGATGAAGGCCTATCTCAACATTGAAGTGAGCCACCAAACGAGTAGCGAAAATCCCACCATGTGTTTTACCATTGGACTTATTAATGTGGAGGCGACATGCCATAATAGATCCCAAGCTATAAGTGTTGTCGCCTCTAGTGCACGATGCAAAACAGCAAGGTCTGGTGAGCTGAGTACACCCATCTTCTCTCTAGCAAGCAAACATTTTGCAATGAAAAGAGCAAAGTAGTGAACAACGGGAAAATGCAAGCCAGCGGCAGTGATAGCAGACACCCCCCTCTCATCTCCCACTCTCAAGGTACAATAAAAGGCCTCAAACTCTGCTGTCCTAGGCTCGGCTAAGCTCCCGTCAGAAGGGATCATGCATATGTTATAAAATTCAGTGAGTGATATCTCATGGGTTTCAGCATATAAATTAAACTACACCTCAGGAGGAACATTCCTAGGAAGGAAAGTAAACCTTTGAACAAAGATGTTTGTGAGGAGATGATACTATTCGCATTCAGCTGCGATCAAGTTGGTGAGGCCAGCATTAGAAGCATATTGTGTGAACTCTTGAAGGATTCGAGCCTCTTCCATGAACCGGGTGTGCGGCCATTCGCACGGCCGTACTTCCGCCAACCTCCAAGGATGGAGATTACTGTCAGACAACTCCCCAATAACACCCCTGGAATTCTTCTTAGAAGCAAACTATTGGAAATATGCCCTAGAGGCAATAATAAAATGGTTATTATTGTATTTCCTTGTTCATGATAATTGTCTATTGTTCATGCTATAATTGTATTAACCGGAAACCGTAATACATGTGTGAATACATAAACCACAACATGTCCCTAGTAAGCCTCTAGTTGACTAGCTCGTTGATCAATAGATGGTCTTGGTTTCCTGACCATGGACATTGGATGTCATTGATAACAGGATCACATCATTAGGAGAATGATGTGATTGACAAGACCCAATCCTTAGCCTAGCACAATATCGTATAGTTCGTCTGCTAAAGCTTTTCTAATGTCAAGTATCATTTCCTTAGACCATGAGATCGTGCAACTCCCGAATACTGTAGGAATGCTTTGGGTGTACCAAACGCAACAACGTAACTTGGTGGCTATAAAGGTGCACTACGGGTATCTGCGAAAGTGTCTGTTGGGTTGGCACGAATCGAGACTGGGATTTGTCACTCCATGTAAATGGAGAGGTATCTCTGGGCCCACTCGGTAGGACATCATCATAATGTGCACAATGTGACCAAGGAGTTGATCACGGGATGATGTGTTACGGAATGAGTAAAGAGACTTTCCGGTAACGAGATTGAACAAGGTATCGCGATACCGACGATCGAATCTCGGGCAAGTACTATACCGGTAGACAAAGGGAATTTTATACAGGATTGAATGAATCCTTGACATCGTGGTTCATCCGATGAGATCATCGTGGAACATGTGGGAGCCAACATGGGTATCCAGATCGTGCTGTTGGTTATTGACCAGAGAGATGTCTCGGTCATGTCCGCATGATTCCCGAGCCCGTAGGGTCTGCACACTTAAGGTTCGATGACGCAAGGGTTATAGGGAAAGTATGTACGCGGTTACCGAATGTTGCTTGGAGTCCCAGATGAGATCCCGGACGTCACGAGGAGTTCCGGAATGGTCCGGAGGTGAAGATTGATATATTGGACGAAGGGTTTTGTAGTCCGGAAGTGTTCTGGAGGTATCGGGTGATGACCAGCATGACCAAAAGGTGTTTCGGGAGCCCCGGCAAGTGTTGGGGGGCTTCATGGGCCAAGGCAACGGGGCAAACCAGCCCACTAAGGGGCTGTGCGCCCCCTCACCTAATCCCACGTGACAAGGGGGTTTGGGGCACCCCATCTAGGGTTCCCACCTCCTGGCTTGGGGGCTGTCGTGGTTTTGTCACGACAGATGTCCTAGAGAAAGGACTCAATCGTGGAGCCATCGCGACGGGTTAGCTTGAAGGGGTTAAAGCGGACACAGGGACGCAAGAGAGTTTATACTAGTTCGGCCCCTTCAATGAAGGTAAAATCCTACGTCTAGTTGTGATGGAATTGATGGGGTTTCGATGACTAGGGAGCAAACAAGCTTCGCCTATGTCTCGAGTTGTTCTCTGTTGTCCTTGAACCGCCGCCGGGTCGTCCCCTTATATACACGGGTGACACCCATCGGTTCACAGAGTCGTAACACCGGTCGATATTCGTATCCGGGTTGGTCTCTCCTTATTCCTAACTTACAATACAAGTTTATATACAAATTCCGGTTTACAGCTACAAGTCTTGAACCGGCTACGGGCCTTAGGCCCTCATCTGCCTTCTTGGGTTTTATCACTTCTGGAACTACTGATGAAGTTGACCCGGCCCAGATAGGCCGGTTTACACCCAGCAGTAATATCCCCAACATTAGGCCCTAGATTGATTTGAACGGGTTCATGTCAATCCTTTAACAAAAACTTCATCTTCAACGTCTTCTCATAAATTGGTAAACCACCATGATGTCATCTTCTCTGATTACTGTTAACCGGAGTGACGTCACCTGTCATAACGAAGATATCCATTATGCTTCTCTATTTAATATATCTGCGGAAATCAAGGCGACAGCTCCGTTTCGTGGCCCCTTGACTATCGTGCCTGACACATGTCTTTTTGCCTTATAAATAGGACCAAAGGGTCATTTCCTTTCTCTTTCCCTTCTTCCCCTTCTGCTTCGTCTTCCTCGCATCGCCCGGCTTCAGAGCTCCGCCACCACCGTCGACCTCTGCCTCAACCTTGGCCGCTGCATCAACCTGGGTGCACCAGTGCATCGCGGCAACCTTCTGCGTCTTCCTCAGCTCCGGTAAACCTTCTATCCTTTCCCCTGCAGATCTGTTTTAGGGTTTCACAGTTCTTCAGTATTCATCGTCTGCCTCTTGCTCATACGATAGATCTTTAGATGAATCCGCAAATCTTTACTCTGTGCAATGATAGTTGTTTGACTTTCCCCTTCACTTATGCATCTCAAAACCATAGATCTATATGAACGTTTTGCTCATTGGTTCGGTACTGCTCCTTTGAACCTCTAAGTATTTATCTCTTTTCTGAACTTGCTTCAGATCTAATGCTATAAGGAAATCTTGTGAAACCTGTTTCTGCGTACTTGTCCATCCGCAATGCTTAGATCAGGCAGTTTAACCTTATAGAATTTTTTTCCAAACTGGTATATGCCATTAGTCCCCTTATTAAACCGCTTGTTGCTTCATAAAACTCCGGTTCAGATAGTTCTGTCTCCGGTTTAACAGTGCCCATACAAAGGTATCTTGATCAAATGCATTTTTGAACCGGGATCTTCTACCTTGTAGATTCCATCATGGCCAAGCAAGTGTATGAGTGCAATTGGGTTCCTTCTCACGTCACAGAGGCTCAACTGGACGATTTAGTCCTGATTGGCGCTTTAGGCAGCAAAGATACCATCCATTGGAGGGATCCTGGCAAAGAATGCCCTCCCACACCTCGAGAAGGAGAGGTTGTTGTTTTCGTAGATCACTTAGCCCGGGGCTTTAAGCCGCCCGGTTCTAAATTTTACCGGGATGTTTTAGCCGATTTCTAGCTCCATCCACAAGATACTGGCCCCAACTCTGTTACAAATATGTGTCACTTCCAAGTGCTCTGTGAAGCGTTCTTTCAAGAGGAGCCCACAGTGGAATTTTTCAAAGACCTTTTCCATCTAAACCGCCGTACTGAGTTTACTGACGGCTCCAATACGGAGTTGGGTGGCGTGGCAATTCAGAAAAGGAAAGAGGTCACATACCCTCACGCCAAACTGCATAGCCACCCCAAAGAATGGAATCAGACATGGTTCTACTGCAAAGACACCTCCCCTGCTGGTGAGAATCCCTTGCCTAGCTATCCTCCGGAGCGGCTCAGCAATACACACCCTTTTCCACAAAGATTGACTGCACAGGAGAGAAGCAAATATGCTCCTCAACTGTCAAAGCTCAGAGCCTTTATGGCCAATGGTTTAACAGGGGTTGATCTCGCTCGCTGTTGGATATCATGGAGCATACTGCCCCTTAGTCAGCGCTCCGGTTTGATGTGCGAGTATACTGGCAGTGTTGATGACCCACTGCGACATTCCAAAATCCAGCTCATCGATGAAGAAATCACAGAGGCTGTGAATAAGATGCTGAATGAACCAGAACACGTCTGTGCTAGAAATGGCCTGCTTCCCTTCTGTGCCACCAACAAACCGCCAGTTGTAAGACTTTGATTTTTCTTTTTGCTGGATCTCTTAATGATATATCTGGTCTTTGTTTAATATCAGTGTCTATGTAATCAGGGCAATGATCCGTTTTGGAGCAAGAAACTGCCACAGGAGAAATCAGAAAAACCAGACAAACCGGAAAGAGCAACTCGGCAAAAGACTAAAGCTGTGAAGAAGACTGCCCACAGGAAAAGAACCACTGCATCTTCTAATCCGGCCCCTGATGATGATGTGGATAATCCGGACTTTGACGTAGAGCTTGACTCACTTGGTTTATTTTTCATGCGTCTTATTGATGATGATATTTGTCAGGATGATGCCGAAGCCAGCCATGCGGATGTTGCAGAGGTAATTATTCTCTCTTCTGATTCAGAAACTTTGCCTTCACAAAAAATCCGTCAGGCAAACCGGAAAGTCAAATTTTCTCATCCTCTTGCTTATTTGGATCCTAAATTTCTTATGAAGACCCAACAACACGAAGCTCGTCGCACAACCCAGCACAGAGGCCAGGTAGTTACCTCCGCCGATTTACTGAACAATCCGGTTTGGAAATGCCATTCAGAGGTCTCTAATTTGCTTGTCAGTGCTTGTCCTAAAGCGGGCTGCTTTCGTCAACCTCTTAATCCGTCTGACTCCGATTACCAGGTTACTTCCCACTCATCTTCTGGCGAGTCATCGGCTACTCAGCTCCCACCGCTCAAAATAGTGCTTGGGTAAGCTATACTTATTGTGATGTTTGCAGTACATCGCCTTAGAACATATGCTATATTTGATTTTGTTATTCTTCTCAGGGCCAAACCTAGGCCAAGCAAGAAGGCCCGCCTGGACAAAGCGGCCGAAGAAGATGTCATTCTTGAACCAGGCAAGACACCCAATCTTGAAGCGGCTATTCCTGAGGATATACCCAATGATCCACCGCAGCAAGACGACGATCTTATTGCTGAAGAGAGACCTACTGATGCCTCCGGTCCTGTCAATCAGCGCACAGGTTCCATCCGGATTGAAAGCTCCACCGGTCCAGCAAAACCTACTAACAAGCCAACAGCCCCAGTGCAAACCGGCGGTACCCAGGATGATGAGGTTGTCATTACTGGCACTGGCCATACTGAGCCAAGAAATCCTGTCGCTTTGTCAAAACATTCTGCCAAGGAAGAATTTGCTGCCTTTGGCAAAGGCAAGTGGAACGCTGATCTGACGACTTATGCTGCTTTGAACGCCCAAGATATCCATTTCGGCTATCTGAACCGGTTGTATACCAGTTGCGACTATGAAGCCGGTCTGGTTAATATGATGAAAGATAAATATGAGGTAACTTCCATATGCTCCTTCCTGCTTGTATGCTTCCATTCTTGCTGACTCTCCTAGCCCCCAAGGGCCAGTTTGTAATATTCTTTCAAACCGGGACTTACTAATATAAATCTTGATGCTTTGAAATTCGCTGATGTAGCCCCCAAGGGCCGGTTCAACTTAGCGTAGTTAAACCGGTACTTTAAGTAATTGAAATTGCCGCATCAGAATATATACGAGCAAATAGCCATTAGCCCCCAAGTGCCAAGTTGAATACTTGTATTGATCTTGGGACTTTGTAAGCAATTGAAAGATGAAGATCGAATATGCATTAGCCCCCAAGTGCCAGGTGCATAACTTGTTATGTGGTTGGTACTTCAATCCTTGTACCATTTTGTTGAAGCATATAACTGTCTGCATGCAGGCTGAGCTGAAGACGAAAGAAAACCAAATCGCCGACCTCCAAGAAAACCTGAAAACCCAACAAGCTGAAAGCTCCAAAGCAAAAGAGGAATTAGCCAGCGCTTTAAGCGCCATGGAACAGCTTAAGGAGAGCTTCAAGAAGAAATAGGCGGATTGGGCCACTGAAAAGTCCAGTTTAATCAAACGAGCAGAGGATGCCGAGGCTGCACTAAAACCGGTGGCGGATGAATTGACTAGTATAAAGCGGCATGTGCATACTATGACCACTGCTAACTTTGGTAAGCCAATTTGACTTCTGAATTGACTCGGCCTTCTTACAGAGCTATCGGTTTAACCCTTATGATATTTCAGGGACACGCACTAGTCATTTGGGTTCAGATGTGCGGAAAAAATTGAAGGCCATCTACACTTTGGTCGAACAGCTGTATACTAGCGCACAGCAGATCATCTGTACCGCATCTCACAACAAACCGGCGCCCACTTTGATTCAAGATACCCTGATGAAACTGTCGGTGCTTCCCGCCCGGGTTGAAGAGCTAAAGAAATCTGCTGCTCGAACCGGTGCGATCAATGCCATAATGCGGGCAAAAGCCTGGGTGCCGAATTTTGATCCTATTGAAGCGGCTCAGGGCTATCCCATCTTGAAAGAAGATGGGTCGGAATTTAGTGAAGCGAATCAGCGAGCCATAAACCGGGAGGTGCATCCGCTAGCTTGTCAACTGGCTGAAGAAGCAGACTTGTCTCGTTATCTAGCTCAATATGATAATCAGAACAAGCGAATAGCTTCCCCAATTCATGAGTCAGAATATCTTATCCCTCCAATCCGTAAGCACACTTACGCTCCCGATATTGACCCGTCATTGCTGATCCACGATGAAGCTGTTTTTCAAGCATTAATGGGAATAGATTGGACAACCGTTGTTTTCCAGCCACTTGGTAGAGAAACGGAGGCTGAAGCGGTGCAGGGTGACCCACAACCATCAGGCC
Source organism: Triticum dicoccoides (assembly GCF_002162155.2). Classification (NCBI taxonomy): domain Eukaryota; kingdom Viridiplantae; phylum Streptophyta; class Magnoliopsida; order Poales; family Poaceae; genus Triticum; species Triticum dicoccoides. The sequence goes on from NC_041388.1 coordinate 189,000,538, forward strand.
AGGTTGGTGACCAAGCTTAAACCGGAAGCCGGTTTTGAAACTGCCTCTCCTTTGCGAAAAACAATGATATTATTATGGGAACCGTGTTGCCTTGTAATAGGCTAGCTGATACTTTTGATGTTGATATGCCTTCGTGCATAATTTGTTCTTCCTGTGGTGATGAACTTTCCAAAGCACCTTCTGCAATAAAAAACTCTTCAAGTGCCACCACGGTTGTACCGTCCGGCGAAATATGATGTCTGCATATATGCAGTCAAAACATCCAAAAAAAATTCTTAAGTATATGACCAAATTTGTGTGATACATAATACCTGCCCTCGTTGAGCATGAAGTTGGCTTGGCCAATCTTGAAGCAGAGTTTTGCAAACCCACACTGTTGGAGGAGATAACAGCTCCTGTATATATATGACGCTGGTTTACCATGTAAACCGTGCCGGGTTATAATAAACACCGTGTTACTCCATAAGAGGATGTTAACAACAAGGATCAAACCGGGCAAATAGTCTCCGGATTGACGTGAACTGTGTTCCATCAATTGATTGGTTAAAAAACTTTGTCGGTTTAAAAAACACAATAAAAAGCAAAAAAAACCTTCAAAGAAAAGTGTAAATCATGTGCAATGAAAAAACGTTGCAAAAAAGGTTTATTTGAGCTGATCAGATGGTGTTACCATGGTCGAACACGACCAAGCTCCCGTTAGGTGTAACTATGGTTCTAGTCAGCCAGGTCCCCAAATGAAACCGTGACATTTATTCCGATCAAGTGGCATGGTCATGGTTCGGGTTCGACCATGCCCCCAAGTGATTCTGTGGCCTTAAGCCGATCAAGAGGCATGACTGGTTCAGACATGACCAAGTCCCCAAGTGATCTGGTGGCCATTGCCTATCAAGAGGCATGGTATTGTTCGGACACGACCAAACCCCCAAGTGATATAACATGATGCTTTTAAAAAGCGAACTCAGGGGGTAAACCGGAGGCCACTTTAGAGCAACTCCGTGTAACCTCACATGATGTAAAAGAACAGATACCCCGCTTTAGCTGAGTTTCCGGTTTGTTATATTTAATCATAATATATACATTGTCATAATATGTACATAAGTATAGCCAATGGCTCAGGTATAGTAAGGCCGAAGATGAGCTATGTTCCATGGCCTGTTAGTCTCCTCCTCTGATGTACGTGAGTCTTTATGCTCTCGAATATCGATCAGATAGTACGACCCGTTGTGCAGATTCTTGCTGACCACGAAAGGCCCCTTCCAAGGTGGGGATAACTTATGCAAATCAGTCTGATCTTGGATGAGCCGAAGCACCAAATCTCCTTCCTGAAAGGTTCTGGTTCTGACTCGGCGACTGTGATAACGACGAAGATCCTGCTGGTAAATCACCGATCGGGCGGCTGCGATGTCACGCTCTTCATCCAACCGGTCCAAAGCATCTTGCCGTGTTGTCTTGTTGTCCGCTTCAATATAAGCCGTTACACGAGGTGAATCATGACGGATATCACTAGGGAGAACCGCCTCCGCTCCATAAACCATGAAGAACGGTGTGTATCCTGTTGATCTGTTGGGTGTTGTATTGATGCTCCATAACACAGATGGTAATTCTTCTACCCAACAACCCGACGTTCTCTGCAAAGGAACCATGAGCCGGGGCTTGATGCCTCTCAAGATCTCTTGATTAGCTCTTTCTGCTTGACCATTGGACTGTGGATGTGCCACTGATGAAACGTCGAGCCGGATGTGCTCCCGTTCACAGAACTCCTTCATAGCACCTTTGGACAAATTGGTACCATTATCTGTGATAATACTGTGCGGAAAGCCAAACCGGAAAATCACCTTTTTTATGAACTGAATCGCCGTGGCCGCATCACACTTGCTAACAGGTTCTGCCTCCACCCACTTTGTAAACTTGTCAACCGCCACCAGGAGGCGGGTCTTCTTATCTTTGGACCTTTTGAAAGGCCCAACCATATCCAACCCCCAAGTCGCAAATGGCCAAGTAATTGGAATCATCCTCAATTCTTGAGCCGGTACATGAGCATGTCTTGAAAACCTTTGGCAACCATCACATCGTCTGAACAGATCCTCTGCATCAGCATGAGCAGTTAACCAATAGAAGCCATGGCGAAACACTTTAGCCACCAGAGACTTTGAACCGGCATGGTGACCACAATCTCCTTCGTGGATCTCACGCAAAATTTCACGGCCTTCTTTAGGAGACATGCAGCGTTGAAAAGCTCCTGATACACTGCAATGATGCAACTCGCCGTTGATGATAGCCATGGACTTGGATCGCCGGATTATCTGTCGGGCCAGAATCTCATCCTCTGGCAACTCGCGCCGGTTCATGTACGCCAGGTAAGGAAGCGTCCAATCCGGAATAACATGAAGAGCCGCCACCAATTGAGCCTCCGGATCAGGAATAGCCAAATCCTCTTCACCAGGGATCTTGACCGACGGGTTGTGCAGCACATCCAGAAAAACATTGGGCGGGACCGGTTTACGCTGAGAGCCCAGCCAGCTTAAAGCGTCCGCCGCTTCATTTTTCCGCTGGTCCACGTGGTCCACCTGATAGCCTTTGAAATAACCTGCAACAGTATCCACCTCCCGACGATACGCTGCCATGAGTGGGTCCTTGGAGTCCCAAGTGCCAGACACTTGCTGAGCCACAAGGTCCGAGTCACTGAAGCACTTAACTCGACTTAGATTCTCTTTAGCCATCCGGAGACCATGGAGCAAGGCTTCATACTCAGCTGCACTATTATTACAAGGGAACATTAAGCGGAGAACATAACAAAACTTATCACCTCGTGGGGAAGTTAATACGACTCCAGCCCCCGAGCCTTCCAACTTCCTGGATCCGTCAAAATGGATGGTCCAATACATGTGATCCGTCTTTTCTTCAGGTGCTTGCATTTTCGTCCAATCATTGATGAAATCAACAAGTGCTTGAGACTTAACCGCTGTCCGAGGCACATACTTCAAACCGTACGGCCCCAGCTCTATGGCCCACTTTGCAATCCGGCCAATTGCTTCCCGGTTCTGGATGATATCTCCCAAAGGAGCAGAACTGACCACCGTAATTGGGTGCCCTTGGAAATATTGTTTAAGCTTCTGGCTTGCCATAAAAACTCCATACACCAGCTTCTGCCAATGCGGATACCTTTGCTTGGACTCGATTAGCACCTCGCTGATATAATAGACCGGTCGCTGACCCGGATGCTCCTTGCCTGCCTCCTCTCGCTCCACCACAATAGCCACGCTGATCGCCCGAGCATTTGCAGCAACATATAGGAGTAACGGCTCTTTGTCAATGGGAGCGGCGAGCACAGGTGGATTGGCCAACTGCCGCTTTAAGTCCTCAAATGCTTCATTAGCGGCGGAGCTCCAAACAAACTGATCCGTTTTTTTCAACATCTGATACAAAGGGATTGCCTTCTCACCAAGACGACTAATAAACCGGCTTAAGGCGGCTATCCGGCCTGCCAGGCGTTGCACATCGTTGATACACTTCGGTTTAGCCTGGGAGGTGATAGCCGTGATCTTCTCCGGATTAGCCTCAATTCCCCTGTTGGACACCAGAAAACCCAATAGCTTGCCTGCCGGTACACCAAAGACACACTTGTCCGGATTAAGCATCATCTTGTATGTTCTCAGGTTATCAAAGGTTTCCTTCAAATCATCAATTAGAGTCTCCTTCTCCCTAGACTTAACCACGATATCATCCATGTAAGCATGTACATTATGGCCAATCTGCTTGTGAAGACAATTTTGTACACACCGTTGGTAAGTTGCCTGGGCACTCTTGAGCCCGAAGGGCATAGATACATAGCAGAAGGCTCCAAAGGGAGTTATAAATGTTGTCTTCTCCTGGTCCTTAACTGCCATTTTGATCTGATGATAGCCAGAATACGCATCCAAAAAACTTAAACGCTCACAACCCGCCGTAGCATCAATAATTTGATCAATACGGGGGAGGGCAAAAGGATCTGCTGGACAAGCCTTATTAAGATCTGTGTAATCCACACACATGCGCCAGGTGCCGTTTTTCTTGAGGACTAGCACCGGATTGGCAAGCCACTCAGGGTGAAAAACTTCAACAATAAAACCAACTGCTAAGAGCCTGGCTACCTCTTCTCCAATCACCTTGCGTCTTTCTTCGTTAAACCGGTGGAGGAACTGTTTCACTGGTTTATATTTAGGATCCACATTAAGTGTGTGCTCAGCGAGTTGCCTCGGTACACCTGGCATGTCAGAGGGCTTCCATGCAAAGATGTCCCGATTCTCACGGATGAACTCGATGAGCGCGCTTTCCTATTTCGGATCCAAGTTGGCACTGATGCTGAACTGCTTGGACGAATCGCTAGGTACGAAGTCAACAAGATTAGTTTCTGCTGCCGATTTGGACTTCAGGGCCGGATCATGCTCCGTAGTTGGCTTGTTCAACGGAGTCATGTCCGCCGGATCAACATTGTCTTTATAGTACTTCAACTCCTCGGTGGCACAAACCGACTCTGCATAAGCCTCATCTCCTTCCTCGCATTCCAAAGCGATTTTGCGGCTTCTGTGAACCGTTATTGTCCCCGTGTGACCCAGCATCTTGAGCTGCAAATACACATAACAGGGCCGTCCATTAAACATGGCGTAAGCCGGTCGCCCAAACAGGGCGTGATATGGACTCTGGATTTTCGCCACTTCAAACGTCAATGTCTCCGACCTGGAATCATGGTCATCCCCAAAGGCCACTTCTAGAGCTATCTTACCAACGGGATATGCTGATCTGCCTGGCACTACGCCATGGAACACTGTATTAGACGGTTTGAGATTTTTATCTATTAGTCCCATATGACGGAAGGTCTCATAATACAGGATGTTAATGCTGCTCCCTCCGTCCATGAGCCCCTTGGTGAACTTATAACCTCCCACCTGAGGCGCCACCACTAGAGCCAACTGACCCGGATTATCGACCTGGGGAGGGTGATCCTCTCTGCTCCATATGATTGGTTGTTCAGACCAACGTAGATAACGGGGTATGGTCGGTTCAACAGAGTTGACCGCCCGCCTCTGAACCTTCCGGTCTCTCTTGTCCAAGCTAGTGGTGAAGACATGGTACTGCCCACTACTCAACTGCTTTGGGTTGCTCTGGTAACCTGACTGTTGCTACTGTTGGTTGTAACCACCCTGGTTGTTCTGACTATTTTGACCATTATGTCCGCCCGGATTACCATTGAATCCTGAACCGGAACTTCCTCCACCGTAACCCGACCCGGATCCTGAGCCACCGCCAGATTCGTGACCATACCGGAAATTATTAGAATTCTTGAACTCCTGCATAATAAAGCAATCCTTCCAAAGGTGGTTTGCCGGCGCCTCCTTCGTCCCATGTCTTGGACAGGGCTGGCTTAGCAGATAGTTTAGGCGGTTTGGGTTAGGGTTGGGTGCTCCATTACGATTTTTCGGTCTACCCTTGCGTCGCTGGCCATTGTCCTGTGCGTTGGTATTAGCCACAAAGTCCATGTTACCATCCGCTTTACGCTTGCCTCCACCACCATTGCCTGCCCAGTGATGCTGCTGACCTTTGGAGCTGCTATTCTTCTTCCCTTTCCCTGTCTTGTCATCATCAGATTCGGGATCCTTGGTACTATCAGAATCAGCATATTTCACCAAAGCGGCCATGAGGGTCCCCATGTCGGTGCAATGACGCTTCATCCGTCCCAACTTCAGCTTCAGGGGCCCAAACCGGCAGTTGCCTTCTAGGGTTAATACTGCGGTGTCAGCGTTGATGCGGTCTGAGGAGTGCAACACTTGTGAAACCAGGCGCACCCAATGAGTCGTTGATTCTCCTTCCTCCTGGACGCATGCAGCTAAGTCCACTATCGACATAGGCTGTTTACAGGTATCCTTGAAATTGCTGATAAACCGGGCTCGTAATTGGGTCGCTGAACTGATAGAATTAGCCGGCAAGCTTTTTAACCAAGTACGGGTCGTTCCTTCAAGCATCATGGTGAAGTATTTTGCACACGCCGCGTCATCCACATCAAGCATCTCCATGGCCATCTCATAGCTCTCCACCCATGTCTCTGGAGGTTGATCCGCCGTGTAATTTGGTACCTTGCGCGGGCCTTTGAAATCCTTGGGTAGGCGCACGTTGCGTAAAGCGGGGATAAGGCAAGGCACCCCCAAAGAACTAGAAGTAACACCAAGTTCAGTCAAGGTGGTTGGACAAACCGGCGTGAGCTGCCGAGCCTGATGCTGCGTGGCTAACTCGGCCTCCATGCACGTGCGGGCCCGGTCCACCACTCCCTGAGCGTTATCAGCACCACCCGCCGGGTTGTTGTCACGGGGTGGCCCACGTTGTTCATTACTCGACACTGCTGGTTCATCCATATGTCTGCTATAGCGACGGGGGGTCAAGTGGATCCGATCGCAGCTGTACGAGTACGCTTCCTGCTGGGCCAAAGCTGTCCTCAGAAGTTCCATGACCCATCGCGTCTCTACTGCCTGCGGTGAGTCACCTTCAATTGGAATGGCCTCCAGCCGTGCAGCAGCGGCAACAAGATTGTCCATTGGGTTGGAGTAGTGACCCAGAGGTGTTAAAGCAGCCTGAGGTATAACGGTGTTTTGATGAGGCGGGTCCATCTTAGCAGGCTGAACCGGTGCACCGGTCCCAGGGGCTTCTGCCCGGTTTCCGTCCAGCGGATTGCCGGCTCTTGGTCCTGGAGTGTGGAAAAGGTCTCTGGCCTCGAAAACCGGAGGTAAGCGGGATCGGTGCTTCCTCCTCATCACTTCATGTGACGCGCTCTGGTCCAACATGAGCCTGTAGGCCTGTGCGTCTAAAGCGGCCCGCTTTGCGGCCATCCTAGTGTCCTCAGCCGCCAGATCCGCCTTGGCTTGGGTGATCTGTTCCTTTACCTTTGCAATCTCCGCATTGTGAACGTCCTGATTCGGCGGATTAATTTCCGCCATAAGCACAGCCAACGCATCAAATAGTTCTGATAAAACCTGAGCCGGCGGGCGCACAGGGCCTCCTGCCCCGGCAGCCGTCGCCGCTGCTGAACCAAATATCGTTGCCGCAGCTGTCGAAGAATGAAGCGCTGCTTGTGTTCGGTCCATGAATATTCCAACCACGGTGGGCGCCAACTGTCGTCGTTTTGTCACGACAGATGACCTAGAGAAAGGACTCAGTCATGGAGCCATCGCGACGGGTTAGCTTGAAGGGGTTAAAGCGGACACAGGGACGCAAGAGAGTTTATACTAGTTCGGCCCCTTCAATGAAGGTAAAAGCCTACGTCTAGTTGTGATGGAATTGATGGGGTTTCGATGACTAGGGAGCAAACAAGCTTCGCCTATGTCTCGAGTTGTTGTCTATTGTCTTTGAACCGCCACCGGGTCGTCCCCTTATATACACGGGTGACATTCGTCGGTTCACAGAGTCCTAACACCGGTCGATATTCGTATCCAGGTTGGTCTCTCCTTATTCCTAACTTACAATACAAGTTTATATACAAATTCCGGTTTACAGCTACAAGTCTTGAACCGGCTACGGGCCTTAGGCCCTCATCTGCCTTCTTGGGTTTTATCACTTCTGGAACTACTGATGAAGTTGACCTGGCCCAGATAGGCCGGTTTACGCCCAGCCGTAATATCCCCAACAGGGGCCAAGTCACCCAAGGGGGAGATCCCATCTGCCCTGGCCGCCGCCCCCCCTAAGGGAAACCCTAGGGCGCCACCCCTTGCCCTTGCCCCTATAAATAGTGGAGGTTTGGGGGCTGCACAACACACGAGTCTCTCTCTCCCAAGGCGCAGCCCTACCTCTCTCCCTCCTCGTCTCTCGTAGTGCTTGGCGAAGCCCTGCTGGAGTACCGCACTCCTCCACCACCACCACACCGTCGTGCTGCTGCTGGACGGAGTCTTCCCAAACCTCTCCCTCTCTCCTTGCTGGATCAAGGCATGGGAGACGTCACCGGGCTGCATGTGTGTTGAACGCGGAGGTGCCGTTGTTCGGCGCTTAGATCGGAATCGACCGCGATCTGAATCGCTGCATGTACGACTCCACCAACCGCGTTCTTGTAACGCTTCCGCGTAGCGATCTACAAGGGTATGTAGATGCACTCCCCTTCCCCTCGTTGCTAGATTACTCCATAGATTGATCTTGGTGATGCGTAGAAAATTTTAAATTTCTGCTACGATCCCTAACACAAACTTCCTAAAGATATTCATCCTTTTCCTATGAACAAAAATTCTGAAATTTTTAGTCCATAAACTTTTCTCAACAAAACTTCAAAAAATTGGTAGCAACTACTCATAGGGATACATAGAAGCCATAGCAAGCACTCAAACTACTTAGAACTCTAAGAATTCAACATGCAAGCTCATGTATAGCATCACCAGGAGTAGCTAATTATTCAAAATATAAACCACTAAACCAAAAACTAATTGGACAAACGGTGGAGTTACATACCAAGAAACAATCCCCGTAAACAGTTTCGGAAACGAAGCTTCGAGGAAAGAGATCGAAATCCGCGGGTTTGATAGCAAGAACACGGGAGAGAGAGAGCAATGGAGAATTTTTCCGGATGTAAGTGATGATGTGGTGTGAAGGGATAAGTGAGGGGTCCTGGCATGCCTAGGTGGGTTGTGCCCACCTGGTGCACCTCCCTCTGATATTATTTGCACCAAAAATTCTAAATCGTATTAAATTTTCAAAGCATTCTGAGAACTTTTATTTTTGGGTCATTTTCTATTGCATGGAAGATTCAAAAAACAAACAAAACATGGAATTTTATTTTATTTAACTAATAAAAATAGAGAACGAAAAGTTGGGACGGAAGGTAGTGCTTACTAAATTCATCAACTTAATACCTCTAAAAAATCATCCATTAATAAGGTTGATCAAGTCTTATTAAAAACCACTTTTGATTAGCATCAAACCTAAGTAATTTTGTAAATCACTAATTTACCTCAATGGGGATATGAATGTCCCCAACAATAGGAATTTCATATTTCTTTTTGACAGTAGGTAGAGATATTTGAAAACTTCCAATAGTTATTGTCAGAGATTTTTTAATAAAATTAATACCATTAACATGGAATTGTTTCTTTGAAAAGTGCACCGTATGCTCATTACCATTGAGGCTGGTCATAGTGGGGAGTAACATGTACTAGTATCATGCCTATGATACTAGTGTATGATACTACATCCATAGTGCATAGTATCATAAAGTAGTATCATAGGTGGTCTCATTTATTGTCATGCATGACACATAGTAGCATAATATTTATTATGTTAATATCTACCTATGTTACTATGACCCTCTCTCTCTTCTTTAATTATCTGCCACGTAAGCATGTTTGCGACTCCCAAGTACATGATACTAGTTATGTTACCCCCACTATGGCCAGCCTAATGTGAAAAGTGACCTTGCTTTTATTGCAATCAATAACAGCCCCAGTATTAAAGAATGGTCTACCATGGATAATCGATATGTTGTCGTCCTCGGGCAACACAAGTATAACAAAGTCAGTCAAAATAGTAACATTGGCAACAAGAACGGGCACATCCTCACAAATACCGATAGGTAAGTAAGTTGATTTATCATCCATTTGCAAAGATATTTCAGTAGGTGTGAGTTTATTCAAATCAAGTCTTTTATATAAAGAGAAAGGCATAACACTAACACCAGCTCCTAAATCACATAAAGCAGTTTTCACATAATTCTTTTTGATAGAGCAAGGTATAGTTGGTATTCCCGGATCTCCAAGTTTTTTACGTACTCCATCTTTAAAACTGTAATTAGCAAGCATAGTGGAGATTTCAGCTTTCGATATTTTTCTTTTATTGGTGATTATGTCTTTCATGTACTTTGCATAAGGAGGCATTTTCAAGATAACAGTCAAGCGAGTACGCAAAAATACTAGCCTGAACATTTCAGCAAAGCGTTCAAATTCTTCATCATCTTTATTTTTAGTTGACTTAGGTGGAAAGGGCATAAGTTTTTGAACTGACGATTCTCTTTATTTAATGTGTTTTCTAGCAATGAAGTCTCTTTTATCATATCTTTTATTCTTAGGTTGGGGGTTATCAAGATCAACAGGTGGTTCTATCTCAACATCATTGTCTAGTTCTTTATTATTTGGTTGAGTATCTTCATGAACCGTGTTTTCTAGCAATGAACCAAACTGAGTTTCAGGATCAGAGACAGAAGTTTTCATTACAATTATCAGGAGGTTTTTCTATTTCAGGTTCACTAGAAGCATGCAAAGTCCTATCATTTTTCTTCTTCCTTTTATTTTTAGAAGGACTAGGTGCATCAGTGTTAACTCTTTGTGAATCTTGTTCAATTCTTTTTGGGTGTCCCTTAGGATAAAGTGGTTCCTGGGTCATTTTACCTCCTCTAACAGCAAAGTCATGTTTATTATTATTCATTTCATCAAGCAACTCTCTTTGAGATTTAGCAACTTGTTCTAACTGAGTTTGAACCATAGAAGCATGCTTTCCAACACTTCTCACATCATTTGAGATTCTAAATAACAAGTCACTCAAGCGAGCAATCATATCAGAATTGTATTTGAGTTGTTTCATAATATTTTCATTGAAGTGATCTTTTTTTCTAATGTAGTTTTCAAACTCGTAAAGACATTAGTATGATGCATATTGTGAGGATTGTCATTGTCATTAAACTTCATTAAAGAATTTACCTCTACCACCTTAGGCAGTGGTGGTGTATTAAGACCATGTATTTCTTCAATAGGAGGTAAAGTTTTGACATCCTTAGCTTTAATACCTTTTTCCTTCATAGACTTATTTGCCTCTTGCATATCTTCAGGAATGAGATAATATACCCCGCTTCTTCGGAGTGGGTTTAACCGGTTTTTCAGGAAGATTCCAATCATCATAATTTTTAAATATATTATCCAATAATTCTTCAGCTTGCCCAACAGTTTGTTACCTAAAACACAACCAGCACAACGATCTAGGAAATCCAAAGAAGCATCGGTTAGTCCATTATAGAAGATATCAAGTATTTCATTTTTCTTAAGAGGATGATTAGGAAAAGCATTAAGTAATTAGCAAAGCCTCCCCAAGCTTGTGGGAGACTCGCTTCTTTAGTTTGTGCAAAGTTAAATATTTCCCGTAAAGCAGCTTGTTCTTATGAGTAGGGAAATATTTTTCAAAGAAGTAATAAATCATATCCTAGGGACTATGCACACAACCAGGAGCAAGAGTATTGTACCAAGCTTTAGCATCACCCTTTAATGAGAAAGTAAATAATTTGGGAATATAGTAATAACAAGTTTTCGCATCATGAGTAAAAAGGGTGGCTATGTCATTCAACCTAGTAAGATGTGCCACAACAGTTTCAGTTTCATAACCATGGAAAGGATCAGATTCAACCAAAGTTATTAACTCTGGGTCGACAGAGAATTCATAATCCTTGTCATCAATAAAGATAGGTGAAGTAACAAACTTAGGATCATATTGCATTCTAGCATTCAGAGATTTTTCTTTATACTTGCATAGTAATTTTTCTAGACCATATCTATCATTACAATCAAGAATATCTCTAGTTGTATCTTCATTCATAACATAACCTTCCGGTACCTTAGGTAATTCATATTTAGGAAGGCTAGTTCTAGCAGGTGTTTTAGGACTTTCAGTTTCAAGCTCATCATAAGATTCAACAACATCATGTTGTATTACTCTAGCAATTTGTTCATCACGAAAATAACCATGTGGCACATCATTATCATCAAGCAAGGTACCAGCATCATCATAAGCATTATCCATAGCAGAAGTAGCATCCTCAATAACTTGTGACATATCAGAATTGATAGCATGTGGTGGTGTTGCAAGTTTACTTATAACAGAAGGTGAATCTAAAGCAGAACCGGATGACAGTTGCTTACCTCCCCACGTCTTAGAGGGATAAATCTTAGTCTTAGAATCCTTCAAATTCTTCATAGAGATAAATTGATAATAATACCAACTGACTCAACAAATATAGCTATGCTCCCCGACAACGACGCCAGAAAAAGGCCTTGATAAACCACAAGTATAGGAGATCGTAACAATTTTTGAGGGTAGAGTATTCAACCCAAATTTATAGATTTGACATAAGGGGAGCCAAAGTATATTTGAAGGTATTAGCAGCTGAGTTGTAATTTCAACTACACCTGGAGATTAATTATCTGTAGCAACGTGATCATTAGCAAAGTAATATGATAGTTTTGATAATAGTGACAACAGTAATATTAACGGTAACAGTGATAGCAATAGTTTTGTAGCAAGTGTAACAGTAGGGATAGCAATGGTAACTTAGCAAGAACAATATAAGATAAATCTGTAGGCATTGGATTAGTGACTTGTTGGATGATATTCATCATGAGACAGTTATAACCTAGGGCGATATGGCACTAGCTCCAGTTCATCAATATAATGTAGGCATGTATTCCGTAAATAACCATACGTGCTTATGGAAAGAACTTGCATGACATCCTTAGTCCTACCCTCCCGTGGCAGCGGGGTCCTATTAGAAACTAAGGGATATTAAGGCCTCCTTTTAATAGAGAACCAGAACAAAGCATTAACACACAGTGAATACATGAACTCCTCAAACTATTGTCATCACCTTGAGTGGTCCCGACTATTGTCACTCTGGGGTTGCCGGATCATAACACGTAGTAGGTGACTATAACTTGCAAGATTGGATCTAGAACATGGATATAATGGTGATAACATAAACGGTTCATATCTGAAATCATGGCACCCAGGCCCAAAGTGACAAGCATTAAGCATGGCAAAGTCATAGCAACATCAATCTTAGAACATAGTGGGTACTAGGGATCAGGCCCTAACAAAACTAACTCGATTACATGATGAATCTCATCCAACTCCTCACCGACCAATGAGCTTATGAAGGAATTACTCACTCCTGGTGGGGAGCATCATGGAATTGGCGATGGAGAAGGGTTGGTGATGATGAAGAACGAAGATCCCCCCTCTCCGGAGCCCCAAACGGACTCCAGATCTGGCCTCCCGATGAAGAATAGGAGGTGACGGTGGCTCCGTCTTGTGGATCGCGATAATTCTTTCTCCTTGATTTTTTCTGGAAAAATAGGATTTTATAACGTCGGTTTCAGGGTCTGCGGGGCCACATGGTGGGGACAACCCACCTGGGCGCGCCAGGAGGGGGGTGGGTGCGCCCTGGTGGGTTCTGCCCACCTAGGTGCTCCCCTCTGGTGGATCTTGGCTCAGAAATTCTTATTTATTGTATATAGAATACTCGCAAAGTTTCGTGCCATTCCGAGTACTTTATTTCTGCACAAAAACAACACCAAGGTAGTTCTGCTGAAAACAATGTCAGTCCGGGGTTAGTTTCATTCAAATCATGCAAATTAGACTCCAAAACAAGAGGAAAAGCTTTAGGAGAAGTAGATAAGTTGGATATCAATCGTCAATTTCTGAATGGGCCAAGTTGATCAATGCCCCTGAGGAAGCTGAAGATGACACATATGTGTATGCCAAGCCCGGGAAGGATCACAACTCTATGGCTCACATGTACAAGCAAATTCCTGATGATGCATTGGAAACTAACAAGTTTGGATCCATCTATTATCTGTTGCCAGGTCTAACCATGATGACCACTATATTGAGGCACACTCTGTTTCCCAAGTCAGGAGATGATAGAATGATCCCTGGTCACTCAATGAACCTGCTTCATATGTTTGATGTGCCACGGAAGTTCAAGGTGATGAGTTTGATTGTTGAAACTATGAAGAGAACTGCAGCTGATCAGAAAAGATCACGTGGATATGCACCTCACATTCAGATGCTAATCAACTCCAAGATGGGGACAGGGACATATCTTCATGACAGAGAGCATCTTCCCCCAAGGCCAGAATTTGAGGACAACGTGGTTGTCATGGATCCATCACATCCTACTTCAGTAGAGGCTCGGGAGAAGCGAGAGAATGCAATGGCATCAGAGACTTCAACAATGCTAGATGCTTCAGTTGCAAATCTCAAGACCAAGCAAGATCAACTCAGTTATCTGCTTGAGGCAACCGTGAGAATAGAGAAATGACTAGTCACCCTGACTCGAAATCAAGAGAGCCTTGAGATGATCTTCCGTGGCACATCTAGATGTGAAGGTCACCAAGATTCAGACCACTATCGAGAAGCTACAGAAAGAGATTGAAGACAGGAGTGATAGACCTACAACAAACATTTTTCAGCGTGTGCCAAAGGCACAAAGGTCTGCAGCTGTGCCAGTTGTTAGTGACACAAGGACTACCATTTCAGCACCTACAGCAAGTGCCCCAGTCATTCCTCCAGTTGCAACTCCTCCAGCTTCTTAGACATCTTCAGAAGCATTTCCAGATGTTGTCCTCTCCATGCCATCTACACACACCACAGATCATGCCTAGAGTGTCGCTTAGCCCTAAGCATTTTCGAGCATTTTGGTAACTTTTTGCCAAAGGGGGAGAAAGTGTCTAGATCATTAGGCTTCGAGAGAGAGAGCAGTTTGCCTTTTGATGCTTCTCTTGCTACTTGCTATTTGATCATTTGCTTGCTACTATTTGTGCTTATGTGTGAGATACTCTTATGATCATGTGTTTGATCATATTATACTTTAATGTGTGCTGAAATGCTGATATTTTAATACTTGTATATGATCAATCATATTTCCCTTGGTGATGAGTGCATGTTCTTTATATCTTATCATTTTGAGCGCTCCACCAAGATGTATGTGACATGGAAGAGTGGCCCATGGTCCTAATCGATTGTGCTCTTGCTTATCACATACTTCTCAAAGCGACGATGTATTTCAATCATATTATCATTTGTCGAAGCTTCGATCTATATGTTGTCATCAATTACCAAGAAGGGGAGATTGAAAGTGCAACTAATTCTTGGGTGGTTTGGGTAATTCATAACAACATATAACTCATTGAACTAATATCCATTCAAGATAAATATTTCAGAAAGTGCAATGGTTGACATGGCATGGACTAGAGATGTGGACCCCTCAAAAATCTAAGGACAAAGATTGGCAAAAGCTCAAGACTCTTCATTTCTATTTTAGAGATCCAAGATAACATTGAGTCCATAGGAAAAGCCAATACTATTAAAAGGGGATGAGGTGTTGCTTAATGGTCTACTTGCTCAAAGTGCTTAGTGATATGCTCCAAAACCCTCAACCACTTTATCATTTCCAATATGTCCAAAACCTAAAGACAAACTTAGCCCCACTGATTTGATCTATCCGAAGACACCGAGTTCCTTTGACATAGCCACTGCCAGAAACCCTAATCTATTCGGTCTCACCAATCGGGATCTTGGTCTCACCGAGATGGCAATGCAAACTCTCTGTTTCCCTTTGTAACATTTTAGTCTTACCAAAATGAGCGACCGGTCCCACCGAGTTCGCAATGTAAACTCTCGGTTTCCCTTCATAATGTTTTGGTCTTACCGAAATGAGCGATCGGACCCATCGAGTTTGCCTGACCAACTCTCTATTTGCTCGTTTGTGAAGTCAGTCTCACCGAGTTCATGCAATCGGTCACACCGAGATGAGGTTTTTCCCTAACCCTAGCACATCGGTCCCACCGAGTTGATCATGTCGGTCTAACCGAGATTCCTAACATTCACATTTTGAACTGAATCCGTCTCACCGAGTTCTTCTATCCGGTCTGACCGAGTTGGGTCAAATGTGTGTAACGGTTGCATTCTGTGGAAGGCTATATATACCCCTCCACCCCCTTCTCTATTCAAGAGAGAGCCATCAGAACGTGCCTACACTTCCACTACTCATTTTTTGAAAGAGAACCACCGACTCATGTGTTGATACCAATACATTCCCATCCAACCACAAGAATATTGATCTCTAGACTTCCCCAAGTTACTTTCCACTCAAATCATCTTTCCACCATAGCCCAATCTTTGAGAGAGAGAGTTGAGTTTTCGGGAGACTATCATTTGCAGAACAAGAGCAAGGAGTTCATCATCATCACACCATTTATTACCTTTTGGAGAGTAGTGTCTCCTAGATTGGTTAGGTGTCACTTGGGAGCCTCCGACAAGATTGTGGAGTTGAACCAAGGAGTTTGTAAGGGCAAGGAGATCACCTACTTCGTGAAGATCTACCGGAGAGAGGCAAGTCCTTCATGGGCGATGGACATGGGGGGATAGACAAGGTTGCTTCCTCATGGACCCTTCATGGGTGGAGCCCTCCATGGACTTGTGCAGTTGTTACCCTTCATGGGTTGAAGTCTCTATCAACATGGACGTATGATAGCACCACCTATCGGAACCATGCCAAAAATCTCCTTTTCTACATTGCGTTTGCCTTCTCCAAACCCTTCCCTTTACCTTCATATGCAATGTTTTACTTTCTATTTGCTACACTCTTAGATTTGCATGTGTAGGTTGATTGCTTGACTTGTGCTAAGTTGCTAAAATCTGCCAAGACTTAAATTGGGCAAAGGCGAGATTTTTATTTGGTCAAGTAGTCTAATCACCCCCCTCTAGACCTACTTTCGATCCTACAACTTCAGCTTGACCACGAAGATCTTTAGCCATAGGCCGAAGTGCGGCTGGCATCGGAGGAAGGCCTCATAGACTCTGATGAAGGAGGCGAGGTGGAGGATTGAATTCAGGGCCATGTGGGGGAAGTCGAGCCCATAGTAGAACATCACCCTAAGCACGAACGGGTGCAACACCTCGGATAAGGTGGGGGACAAAGACTAGCCGCTCCACTGTGTGGGGGGAGAGCACTAGCTGGTTGGCGCTTGGAGCGTGGGTGGCGATGTTGGTGGAGAGATACCCCACGTCACGCAGCTCTTTGATGGTGTCGTCCTTCACGATGGAACCACCCCGATGCCCTTTGAGGGTATTGATACGTCCATTTTGCATCATGTTTACCTATTGTTACTTATAATGTTTTATGCATAATAATTCTTTTTGGAGTAATTCTAATGCCTTTTCTCTCATAATATGCAAGGTTCACACAAAGGGAGAATTCGGCATCTAGAAATCTAGACCTAAAAAATCTACGTCGGGCTACCTATTCTGCACAACTCCAAATGAGCTAAAACTTCATGATGAATTTTTATGGAATATATAAGAAATACCGGAGAAAATAACAACCGGAGGGGGGGCCACCTGGTGAGCACAAAACACCAGGGCATGCCAGGCCCCCCAGACATGCCCTGGTGGGTTGTGTTCAGCCCAGCCCACCTCCGGTGCCCATCTTCCGGTATATAAGTCATTTTGACCTAGAAAAAAAATAAGAAGAGGACTTTCAGGACGGACCGCCACCGTATTGAGGCGGAACTTGGAGAGCGATTCTGCCGGGGGAACTTCCCTCCCGGAGGGGGAAATCACCCTCATCATCATCTCCAACAACTCTCCCATCTTGGGGAGGGAAATCTCCATCAACATCTTCAACAACACCATCTCCTCTCAAACCCTAGTTCATCTCTTGTGTTCAATCTTTGTACCGGAATTATAGATTGGTGCTTGTGGGTGACTAGTAGTGTTGATTACATCTTGCAGTTGATTACTATATGGTTCATTTGGTGGAAGATTATATGTTCAGATCCATTAGGATATTTAATACCCCTTTGATCATGAACATGTTTATCACTTGTGAGTAGTTACTTTTGTTCTTGAGGTCACGGGACAAATCAAGTTGCAAGTAATCATGTGAACTTGATATGTTTAATATTTTGATAATATGTATGTTGTGATTCCCTTAGTGGTGTCATGTGAACATCGACTACATGACACCTCACCATATTTGGGCCTAAGGGAATGCCTTGTGGAGTAGTAATTAGATGATGGGTTGCGAGAGTGATAGAAGCTTTACCCCTAGTTTATGCGCTATTCCGTAGGGGACTGAATTGGATCCAAAAGTTTAATGCTATGGTTAGAATTTATTCTTAATACTTTTCTCATAGTTGCGGATGCTTGCGAGGGGGTTAATCATAAGTAGGAGGTTTGTTCAAGTAAGAACAGCACCTAAGCAACAGTCTGCCCACATATAAAATCATCAAAGTAGCGAACACAAATAAAACCAACATGATGAATGTGACTGGATGAAATTCTCGTGTACCCTCAAGAACTCTTTGCTTATCATAAGAGATTATTTTGGCCCGTCCTTTGCCTCAAAAGGATTGGGTTACCTTGCTGCACTTTTGTTACTTCTATCGTTACTTGCTCGTTACAAATTATCTTGCTATCAAACTACTCGTTACTTATAATTTCAGTGCTTGCGGAAAATACCTTGCTGAAAACCACTTGTCATTTCCTTTGGCTCGTCGTTGGGTTTGACACTCTTACTTATCGAAAGGACTACGATTGATACCCTATACTTGTGGGTCATCAAGGCTCTTTTCTGGCGCCATTGCCAGTGAGTGAAGCGCTCTTGGTAAGTGGAAATTGGTAAGGAAAAATCATTACTACGTACTGAAATTTATTGTCACTTGTTACTATGGAGAACAATCCTTTGAGGGGTTTGTTCGGGGTATCTTCACCTTGATCGGAACCACAATTAGTTGCCCCTCAACCTACTGCACCTACTAAAAATACTGAATATGAAATTCCTTCGGGTATGATAGACCAACTGCTAGCTAATCGTTGTGTAGGAGATGGAACCGTACATCCTGATATGCACTTGATATATGTGGATGAAATTTGTGGATTGTTTAAGATTGTAGGTTTACCCGAAGATGAAGCTGAGAAGAAGGTTTTCCCTTTATCTTTGAAGTGAAAATCATTGGCATGGTATAGGCTATGCGATGATATTGGATCTTGGAAATGGAATCGATTTAAATTGGAGTTTCACCAAAAAAATATCCTATGCATCTAGTTCGTCGTGATCGGAATTATATATATAATTTTTGGCCTCGTGAAGGAGAAAGTATCACTCTAGATTGAGGAGGCTTAAGTCAATGTTATATTCATGCCCTAATCATGAGCTCTCAAGAGGACTTATTATTCAGAATTTTTATGCCTGGCTTTCTCGTAATGATCAATCCATGCTTGATACTTCCTGTGTCGGTTCTTTTATGAAGAAGACTATTGCATTCCGGTGGAATCTTTTAGAAGGAATTAAACGCAACTCTAAAGATTGGGAACTCGATGATGGCAAAGAGTCAGGTATTAAGCTTAAGTTGGATTGTGTTAAATCTTTTAGGAATACCGATGCTTTTCAAAAGTTTAGCACTAAATATGGACTTGACTCAGAGATAGTAGCCTCTTTCTATGAATCTTTTGCTACTCATGTTGATCTCCCTAAGGAGAAGTGGTTTAAATATCACCCACCTATTAAAGAAGAAATTAAAGAACCAGTAATAGCTAAAGATGAAACTATTATTTATAATGTTGATCCAGTTGTTGCTACTACTTATATTGAGCAACCACCTTTCCATGTTAGGATGAAGGAACATGTTAAAGTTTCAATTGTGGTCAATAAAAGTTATATTAGAACACCTAAACCAGCTAAACAAATCAAGGTAGAACCTAGTGTTGCTATGGTTAAGGATCTCCTGGTTGAAAATATAGATGGGCATGTTATTTACTTCTGTGATGAAGCTGCTAAAATTGCCAAATGTGATGAAAAAGATAAACATAGATTTGTTGTTGGCATGCCTGTTGTCTCAGTTAAGATCGGAGATCACTGTTATCATGGTTTGTGTGACATAGGTGCTAGCATGAGTGCTACTCCTTTTACCTTCTATCAAGAAATTATGAATGATATAGCATCTGCTGAAATAGAAGACATAGATGTTACTATTAAACTTGCTAATAGAGACACCATCACACCACTTGGGATTGTTAGAGATGTTGAAGTCTTGTGTGGGAAAATAAAATACCCTACTGATTTTCTTGTTCTTGGATCCCACAGGATGACTTTTGTCCCATTATCTTTGATAGACCTTTCTTGAACACCCTTAATGCTAAAATAGATTGTGAGAAACAAACTGTCGGTGTTTGTTTTTCTAATGAGTCTCATGAGTTTAACTTTTCTAAGTTAGTAGAAAACCTCATAAAAAGAATTGCCTAGTAAGGATGGAATTATTGGTCTTGCTTCTATTGATGTACCTCCTACTGATCCTCTAGAACAATATTTGCTATACTATGAGAATGATATGCATATGCATGAAAGAAATGAAATAGATAAGATTTTCTTTTAACAACGTCCTCTGCTAAAGAACAATTTTCCGATTGAAACCCTAGGAGGTCCTCCTCCACCTACGATTTTCTTTGAACAATGTCCTCTACTAATAGAGACACCATCACACCACTTGGGATTGTTAGAGTTGTTGATGTCTTGTGTGGGTAAATAAAATACCTTTCTTATTTTCTTGTTCTTGGTTCCCACAGGATGTCTTTTTTCCCATTATCTTTGGTAGACCTTTCTTGAACACCGTTAATGCTAAAATAGATTGTGAGAAACAATCTTTCGGTGTTAGTTTCACGAGTTTACTTTTTCTAAGTTTAGAAGAAAATATCATAAGAAAGAATTTCCTAGTAAGGATGAAATTATTGGCCTTGCTTCTATTTCCATGCCTCCTACTGATCCACTAGAACAATATTTGCTAGACCATGAAAATGATATGCATATGCATGAAAGAAATGAAATAGATAAAATCTTCTTTGAACAACGACCTCTGCTCAAACACAATTTGACTATTGAAACTCTATGAGGTCCTCCTCCACCTAAGGGTGATCCTGTGTTTGAATTAAAACAATTGCTAGCCACTTTGAAATATGCTTATCTTGATCAGAAAAAGATATATAATGTTATTATTAGTGCGAACCTTTCAAAACATGAAGAAGAAAGATTATTGAAAATTCTGAAGAAGCACCAAGCAGCTATTGGGTATACTCTTGATGATCTTAAGGGCATCAGTCCCACTCTATGTCAGCACAAGGTTAATATGGAACCTGATGCTAAACCCGCTGTTGATCACCAACGTCGGTTAAATCCGAAGATGAAAGAAGTGGTAAGAACGGAAATATTAAAACTTCTAGAAGCATGTATAATCTATCATATAGCTGATAGTAGATGGGTAAGTCATGTCCATAGTGTCCCTAAGAAAGGAGGTATTACTGTTGTTCCTAATGATAAGAATGAACTTATTCCACAAAGAATTGTTACAGGCTATAGAATGGTAATTGATTTTAGAAAATTAAACAAAGCAACTAGAAAATATCATTACCCTCTGCCTTTTATTGATGAGATGCTAGAAATATTATCTAAGCACACACATTTTTGCTTCCTTGATGGATATTCTGGTTTTCACAAATACTTGTTTCTCAACCTGATCAAGAAAATACCACTTTTACTTGTCCTTTTGGAACTTATGCTTATAGACGTATGCCTTTTTGTTTATGCAATGCACCTGCTACCTTTCAAAGATGCATGACTGCTATATTCTTTGACATTTGTGAAAATATTGTTGAGATTTTCATGGATGACTTTTCTGTTTATGGGAAGTCTTTTGACGATTGTTTAAGCAATCCTGATCGAGTTTTGCAGAGATGTGAGCAAATCAATCTTGTCTTGAATTGGGAGAAGTGCCACTTTATGGTTAACGAAGGTATTGTTTTGGGCCATAAAATCTCCGAAAGAGGTATTGAGGTGTCACAACCCTAGTTCTGCTATGACCTAGACTAGCTAGTCATGTGTGCATCATGTTTAAATTTCATTTAAATTTGAATTGCGGATTTCTGAAACCCTCAGAAATCATTTCTGGAAATGACCCAGATAAAAATTGCTCCAAAAGGGTGCAAGAAAATGTTCATGTTGCTCCTTGAAAATATTGTTCAGAGGTAAAATTCAAACCAATATTTTACTGAGCTCATAAATATTTATTTCGGCCATTTGGAATTAATGCAATACTTATTTGCATTGGATATGTAAGTGTTATATACTTTATATATGTCCAAAACTTATGTTAGTTGATGAGGAGCTCTGGAATAATATCACTAGCTCCTACAAAAATTGGCATAAGTACATAAATTAGTTTGGTATTGTTTTTAAATCCAACAAATGTCAGAAAAATTAGAAAAGAAAACAAAAGAAAGGGAAATACTTACCTGGGCCTCCTACCTGGCAGCCCAGCAGGCCAGCCCAGCCAGCTGGCCGCGCCAGTCCCCCCTACCTCTCGCCAGGAGGCCAGGGGCGCGTGGTCGCCGCACGCACGCATGCGCTGTGCCACCTCCTGCTTCTGCCGACATCGGGACGAGGGGACAAGCTTCCCCTTGCGTCTAGATCACGCCCACATCTTCTGTTCTTCTTCCCCTCCTCTCTCTCGCTCTCTCCCGCGAACGCCCAAGCGCCACCGTCACCGCCGCTCCTCGTTGCCGCACCCACCATCACGGCCTCGCCCTCGCTTCGTGCCCAGACGCTCTGCCACGTCTCCGTCTACCTCTCCATTGAGCCACGCGCCTCGAGAGGCCCTGGAGCGCCGCCATCGCCATCGTCTTCGTCTCCGACCACCCGAGATCGCCGTCGTCGTTCCGCTCGCGTTCGACCCTCCCCCAGCTCGCTGACGACGTCTACGGTATCCCCGTGAGCTCTACTTCATTTTCTCCTCCTCCCCATGCTCGTTTGCCCCGCCTAGCTAGCTCAGCTGCCGCGCCCGAGACCTCATCGCCGCCGGCCATGGCGCCACCGTGGCCAGAGCCCGAGCCAGCCGCTCCCGCGCGCGTCACCTTGTTCCTGGTGATGCCAGGAGGCCGTCGAGGCCCTCCACAGCCCCTGATGTACCCCGTAGCTCACTCCCGTTCGAAACCGTGCCCCGACCTCTGCCCCAAGCTCCGCTCCGGCGAGCTCCGGCCACCCCTCCTCCTCCTACCTGCTCCGCTGGATGCGGGAGAGCACGGGCTTCATCCTGGTGCACCTAGCCGCCGCCCTCGTGGCCTGTAACGCGGACGCCGCCGCGTCCTGAGGTCGCCGGCGATGACCTCGTCGGCCTGACGTGCGGGCCTGACCTGCCAGGTGATTAGCTTAAGGCTAGTCACCATTTTGCTAACCACCCTTGACACTGACACTAGGCCCGATGCCCACTAATCCTAATTAAACCAAATAAACCCCCTTCTAACTAACCGAGTTACTGACGTGTGGACCCCACACGTCAGGTTTTACTGGTCAGTGCCATTGACCTGCTAACGCAGTTATTTATTTTCTGGTTTTAAAATAAATCAGGAAATTCCATAAAATGATATAAACTTCAAAAATTCATAGAAATTCAACCGTAGCTCAGATTGAAATAAGTTATATATGAAAAATGATCAAAAAAATTCAATCTATCCATCTATACCATTTTCATGCATGAAAAACCAACCTATACGTGCTGCATATATGAAAACACACTTATTGCATTTAAAGGGACTTAAATTAGAGTTGCATTAGAACCTCTGGTTCAAATGGACCTCTTCCAAGTTGAATGCTAAATGCAGTAGCTAAAACACATCACATATTCATGCCATATTCATGCATCATATTGTTGCATATGATTGAGTATTGATTGTCGACACCATTCCTTCTCGATAGGTCCTGCTCCAGAGAGTGCTCCAGAGTATCTGTCTGAGGAGCAGTGCCTCCCTGTTGATCTACCAGGCAAGCAAACCCCCTTGTTCATTCCGATACAATCCTACTCTCTTGATCCTGCTCTCTTTTATTGCATTAGGACAACAACGATTCAACTACTACTTTATGCTACGGTAGTTGAACCCATTCCTCTGCATGACCTGTCATTGCCACAGTAAATAGTTAAAACCCACTAGCATGTGTAGGAGTTGATTGAGCCATGTTGTGTTCCTACAATGCATTGCCTACAATTGCTTAGAGTATGTCAGGTCTGATTCATCGGGAATGAATTGGAGTGTTACGATATGTTATGGTGCTGAGAGTTAAGTGTGTGAACATGATTTGGTAAAGGTAGCGGTGAGAGGCCATGTAGGAGTACATGGTGGGTTGTCTCACTGGAACCGTCCTTAAGCACTGAGTTCCATGTATGTTGTCCAATGACTAGCTACTACCACACATTGGAATGCTTAAGTGCCCCTCTCGACTTATTAACCAACTTGATCTCTGTCCAGGAGTTGCAATTAGTTTCTGGTGTTTGTAGGTAGTGTTAGTAGTCTACCAAGTGGCACCCGATCAGGTGGGCTTCGGACAGACTAGGGATAGTGGCACGATGTACCAAGTGGCACCCGGATGGTGGGCTTGGGAACCCTGCTCACATCGTTTGGGGCCGTGAGCGACACCCCGGCTGGATCTCCTTGCGGATGGAACCCGAATAGGCGATAAATTTGGATGAGAGACTTGTGTGGTTACTCAGGTCATGGCCAACACCCTCGCCAGGCTTCCGCTTGAAGATTGCTGAGGTACATAATGTCTACATGGTGACAAGTGGTGAGAGCGTGTGTGAAAAAGTACACCCCTGCAGGGTTATCATGATCTATTCGAATAGCCGTGTCCTCGGTTATGGACTTCTTGTATGCTTACGTGGTACATAGACAACTTAAAGTGGATACGCTAAATGCTCAAGACAAGTGTGAGTGCTATGGATGTCCTTCTCGTAGAGAGACGTGGATGAATCCATTGTAGTGTATTGATGTGGTGATTACTGGACTTGTGTGCGTTGCCTCACCTCAAAGAAGTTTCTCGTAGTCGTAGAATAGGATAGCCTTTGGGTCAAAGCTGGCTTGCTGCAACTAAACCCCACATTACCTTCTTGATACAAATGCATGTATGATAGGATCTGATGTAAGTCTTGCTGATTACCTTTGTACTCAAGTTTGCTTTATTTATGTTTTGCAGGTGAGACATCTGTCTCACTACTAGTACCACTTGGACTTCGACGAGTAGCTTTTATCTCAGATACGATCGTGTACCCTTGGGAGGGACTTGTAGATAGTCAGGATTCTCAGCCTTTTTCTTTTGTAGTTATCTGTACTCAGACATGTAATGCTTCCCTTGCTTGTATGCTCTGACTGATGGGTCATGAGAGCCCTGTTTGAATTAAATGCTATGTGGCTCTTCTGGGCCTTTATCTATATGAGTTTGAGTTATGTTGTGATGCCATGTTGTACAACACATACTTGCATGTTATGCGTATGTGTGATGTGTATTGCTATGTGTGGGATCTGACAACCTAGTTGTTTATCCTTGGTAGCATCTCTTATGGGGAAATGTAGTCTAATGCTTCCACTGAGCCATGGTAGCACTACAAAAAAAGACATCCGTGACATTTTGGACCGAACGAAATTTTTTTCTGTCATACATATGACACTTCTATGACGATAATTGTGACAAAACCCGGTATCGTCATAGATGTGGTTGGCTCCTACTTCTATGACAAAAAATCATTACAGAAAATGGGCTTTTCGTCTTGGGCGGGCCGCAGACACAGCTGCATGACATTCTTTGGGCCGTCCATGACGGAAAAAACCATGGTAGAAGCGAGGGGGAGGAAAATTTCGGGGAGTTCTCGATTACGGTGGGAGGTCAGGGGCCGAGCGATGCACGTTTCTCTCATACACGTACGCGCGTGTGTGCGAGGCGTTGGCTCTAGCTGAACCCGAGCGAGGCGTTGGGCTTTAACTGAGCCCGAGCGATTACACTGCAGGCTAGCTACGCGTTACTGAACCCGAGCGATCGATCGATGGCTGTTAACTGAACCCAATCGAGCGATACCTTCGCTACTGCTGCTAACTGAAGTCGATCGATGCTGCCTCTGGATGAATAGTGAGCGTTGCGGG
>NC_041388.1:189026731-189051930 GCF_002162155.2 Triticum dicoccoides
TGAACAGTTCCCGGTGGGGGTGGATGAACAGGACCCCGTGGTGTTGCCTCTTGATGAACAGGACCCCGATCGATCGAGCCGGTTGGGGCTGGATGAACAGGACCCCGTGGAGGGCTGGATGAACAGGACCACCCCGTGGAAGGCAGGACGAACAGTAGACGGTGGAGGGTAGGATGAACAGTAGCCCGTGGAGGGGTAGTTGAATGGGAGCCCGTGGAGAGGGGTGGTTGAACAGTAGCCGGTGGAGTAGCGCGCGGTGGAGGCTGGATGAACAGGAGCCCGTGGATGAACAGTCGCAGGTGGAGGCTGGAGGAGGTTGACGGTGGATGAACAGTAGCTCGTGGAGGCTGGAGGGGGTCGACGGTGGAGATGAACCGTATCCCATGGAGTCCCGTTTTGCGGTACGCCACACCACTCCCGATGAACAGGACCACCGTTTCGACAGTAGCTCATGGAGGCTGGAGGAGGTAGTACGAGAGGCATACTATATCGAGGGGGAGGAGTGTGCGAGTACGAGAATGATGAAAAGAGTGGTGGGAGTGAGGCATGGATGGTGACAAGAGAAGAGGGGAAGCTTGTGTTTGTGCTAGGCACATGTGGCTAGAGGCATATCGGTCGATGCGTGCCATAAAGAAGGAGCTGGGGGGCCTACACACACCATGGATGAACGACCTAAAGTGAAAAGACGAATTTGCGGGATGGAGCTAGAGAATGCTGAGGGAGGGTGAGAGGGATGCGGGCGTGTGCATGCACAAGAGAAAGTTAGCGCTAGCTACAAAGATAAGAGGGTTGTGTGGGTGTAAAAGACGAATATAGATCATATATACTTCATTATAAAAAGCGAATTCGGATATTTGAAGAATTTATCATAGTGTTTCAAACCGGCGGATGTGTGAATATATATAACGGTGATACACATGGTGTGGTTATGAACATGGTATACTATATTTAATATGTTTTATCTCTACTCTTATAAAAACGGAGTTGTTGATGATGGTGTGCCTGCCATCCTGCATTATAGGTCGTCTGATTTATATCTGGCGGATAGCAAGGAAACTATGATGGTTGAAGTTGGTAACAATCATGATTGTAGATTCTTATTGAAATAGAGAAATGAATTCAAATTTAGTTCGAATTGCAGCAGTAGTATAGACATTTGGAATGCACTAAAATGTTGGTATGAGTAGGTTACATGCATTATACAGCAAGCGAAAATTTTTAATCAGACATAACATGGATTCATACTCCCTCCTTCCATCTATATAGGGCGTAATGAGATTTTTAAGACCGCCTTTGACTATTGACAAGATTAATAGTACATGACATGCACAATGTGAAAATTATATCATTGAAAGAACCTTTCACGGACAGATTTAATTGTGTGCTTTGTGTAAGTTGCATGTCATATATCATTGCTCTAATATTTGGTCAAAGTTAGCATCAAAAAACGCATTAGGCCCTATATAGATGGAAGGAGGCAGTAGATTTGAATAGCATTTGTATAGTAAAATGGGGCAAGACTCTATCTTTGTGTGGTGTGAATAGTTTTACTTTTTTTTTCTTTTTGGTTGAGGGAAGTGCGAATTGATTTGGTACGTACAAGTACCATATTACTACATGTTAGGCTTGTCCCTAAAATTCAACCCGCGTCTTGTTATATCCCGAAAATTCAGATATCGTGCTCCCAAAACTGGCGCCTTCACAACCCGCGCCTTGCTATCCCGAAATTACAACGCGCGCGAAAACTCCCTCCAGCTGCCAAATCCCGACACGCGAAATCCCCCTTCTAACCCTGAGCCGAAAGGGCCGCTTGTTCAAATCGGTGGGGGGTACTTTTGTAACACACCCTACATTTTGGACAAGCGCGTTCCTAAGTCATGCTTCACCCCCTCCCATCGCCCACTTTTTGCCATTCGAAATCCCAGGCCGCCATAACCTCTCCGCTCCAGCCGCGAAACCCCACCCTCCTCCGTCCGCCACGTCACCGCTGCCCAGCCGGAGCCTTTTCCCCGATGAAGTCGTCCAGCGCAACAGCTCGACGTCCCTCATCCACCTCCCCGGATGAGGATCCGTCGTCCATCTCGCCATCCCGCTGATTCTGCCGCCCCGTCCTCCAACTCCAAGGAGCTGCTCCGATGATCGCCTCGTCTATCGCGGCTGCTCCATCCCCATAGCGCCGCCTTAACCTGCTCCACCGGAACCCCAGCATCCTCACCGACTCCTCGGACGAAGCCGAGGCCTACTCGGCGCCACCAAAGAGGTTGTACACTCATCACATCGCACCTTCTCCTTAACTCGACCTCCCAGCACCGACGATGCTCCATCCCGCACCCCCATGGAGCGGCTACCTTGAAGCTGGCGCCGCGGGCAACATCTCCACGGCGGCTCTCCCCCAGTGCGAGGCCCCTTCGGCGGTGGCGTCCATACCAACCGGATCTGTTGCTGCTGCTCCGGCTCTCGCTCGATCGCTCGCTCACCCAGCTGCTGCTGCTGCTCTCCCCCTCGCTTGTGCTGCTGCTCTGCTCTGATTAAGCCACACTTCAGTCGACTGAATCGACTTTTGGGTTAGTCGATTTTCAAGGGTTGGGGGGGCTCGCCGGAGTTAAGGAAGAACCACCCCAAGCGGGGACGGGAGCTCGCCGGAGAGGTACCCCACTATCTATCTTATGGTTCAGGGTGGGGGCGGGGGGCCTAGAGGGCTGGCCGGGGCGGCGGTGGTGAGTTGTTTCGGGGCGGCGAGGCGGCATTGGGGCCGGCGGTTCGGCCTATGGTGGCTGGCGGCTCAGGGGGGTGCAGGTTGAATATGAACTGTAGGCCCTCCCCAAACTACATGTCAAGTGCCTCTCTGCTACCATTGTGTTCAGTTTCGACAGTAGAATTCAGATTCCACAGTAAATTTCAGTTTCGACAATTAAGTTCAGAGTCAACAGTTTTTACCTCATCTGTTGTAGTCAGGTGGTTTTTGGTGATGTTAATTTTACATCCATTTTACATCATCTATTGGAGATGCTATTAGAATCCCGCTTGAGATTGACGATGTCTGTCTTGTGCTGCTTCAGCCTTGTCATCTTATGGCTCACCGGAGCTGCTCCAACGACAGAACGATGCGTCACAACAGAGTAGTGCCCTGGACACCATCTATAGATTCCTCAGATCTTGCTCCACACCTCCGATAGCCACCTCTGCCTCAACTTCTTCAGCGACCAACCCAATGATGCTGAGGTCGACACGGCTATGGCAAAGAGGTTGTACACTTGTTGCATCACTTATTACTATACATTCACGTCGATCCATTAGGGCTATTTTGGTTCAACAGAAAAACATCTATCCACTGGTTGTTACCATCACTCGAAATTTCTACATGCTCTCTTTGCATAATCTCACCATATTTTTTTCGTATGCATGTCAGATATTGTACATAGTCATGTTGAACATGTAGAGAAAAAGAGAAGAGTTTTGCGCGTCAATACAATGTCATGAAGACATTGCTCCATGGTGGGTTCAATGGCAAACCCTCCCCACCCCTCTCCAGATTGTAATCCAGAGGAAGATATCTGTTCTGAGGCGGATTCGGACACCGCTGACCACTCCTATTTACCCCCCAAGGTGTTTGCTCTACCTTGGCATGATGATGTTAGTCATATCATGCATATGTTGCCTTGAAGTGCCTACTTATAACATCATATATGTCATCTACTTAGTTTAGACATGTTCTGTAATGCCACCTGTTTAGTTTCTATATCATATATGGGAATTATGCAGTCTCATGTATTTTAGCTAGCCATAATATATGTGAAATGTGCAATGCCATCCTGTTTAACCAGGCATCATATATTTGAATGATATCTTGCCCATCCTTTTCTTCATTACATTTCCATTTGTCGACAATGTTTGTACATTAAACTACTCTTCCTGTGAATCAGCCATTTGGGTGGGAGATGGAAAAATCTGGAGTGAAAACAAGGCCTTCAGAGCAGATAGTGCTACCTGTCGAAGCAGATTTCTTGTTGGGTCCCGATAGCTCCTGAAAGATGGATTCAGAGACAGATGACCAGTCCTATTCCCCCACTAAGGTGTATGCTCTAACTTTGCATGGTTATACTACTCATATCATGCATACGGTGTCTTGCATTGCATAGTTTAGACATCATATACACAATATGCAACACCATGTTCTCAGTTCAGACATCATATCGAATGTCCTCTGTTTAGCATATAAATCACATATGTGAATTAAATGATCCGATCTTGATTACTTAGATAACATGTAGGTGAATTATGTCATGCGATCCTGTTTAGTTATTCATCATATCTTTGAATTATGTTATGCTATGCTATCTAGTTTAGATAGACATCATATATGTGATATTATGTCATGCTATCCGTTTTAGTTAAACAATATACATGTCAACTATTTCATGCCCTCTTTTTTCCACACTATCTATTGCATCTCTCTCTCATACAATGTCTGTACATTCAACTATGTTTCTTGTTTATCAGCCATTTGAATTGGAGCGGGTGATGCCAGTATCTAGCGGACTAAAAACACGGTCTTCAAATAAAACAGTGCTACCTCTTGGTGGAGATAGCATCCCGGTTGTACATGCACAAGAACAAGCCCTACCACACATAACCCAAACTCTCGCAGATTGTACTCCTACTACGATGGACAGAGAACCAGCTTCACCCAATCTAACCCCAACCCGAGCCGATAGTAGCCCAGTTCCTGTTGACACAACACCATCTCCACCACAGAGCTCCCAAACAAGAGCAGTTAGTAAGGCAGCTCCAGTGCCCATAGGGCCAATACTATCACGGCGAACCCCAACTCCACCAGTTAGTACGCCTATTCCTGTGGAGGAAGCACAACCAGCTAGTCGTAGTTTAGCATCTATCGCGTTTGATGCTGTTAAATCGTATGTGCGTATCTTCCCATCTAGGAAATATTATACTGAAGATGAAGGAAAATGCCAGTTGCAGGTGTTTGTCCAGGAGTTATGTGTAAGTAATGTTATTCATGGCAATTACTTTGCTTCGTCCCATACATCCTACCTCCATGATGGTTATATTTTCCCTTTTTTCTATAGAGAAGGACCGATTTGGAAACTCAGGATGAGGTAACCTGTGCTAATACCTCTGCTATCTTCAAGAATGCTTGGTGGCATTATCGGAATTACCTGAAGAAAACGTACTTCACCGGCAAAGAAACTCATCAAATTCCTTTACGTTCTCCTGAGACACATTTACTGGACGATGACTGGGAACGCCTTGTTCTGTACTGGTCCCGAACCAAGAATGTGGTAAGGTCTATGAGCTCATTTTCTATTTTTAAGTATTATATTCTTGCGTCTTACTGTACTATGTTCATGTAGAACAAGTGCCTAAACCTGAAGAACAACTGTTCTAATTTAAAATTCCATTGCTACCATAGGACATAGATATATGTTTGTTTGATGCTTTTATTATGTACTAGTACTTGGCAAGAGAAGACTTGATAGTTTAATCCTGTCCACCTTACTAATGAACTGGTTCACCAAAATGAGTTTCATATACTAGTACATGCTAAACTTGTTATGTGTCTACTTGTTTCTTCTTTTAGAATGCTGACAGAATATTGGGGAAGAGTGCCTTATTAAGCAACGGTAAAGGAAGTAATGCAGATAAGGTTCAGGATAGTGACACATCCTGTCTTGGTTTAGTGTTGGAGTTACTGGCCACTACAGCTTGCACAAGTTATTCAAACTCACTGTCTGAATCAGTTTTGTTTCTTGAGTCTCAACTACAAGTTGAAAGACATCGATCAGCTGTGCTGCGACAAGAAGCGGAAGGACTGCGGAAGTCCCTGGAGCATTCAGATGCATACTTTCTGGTGCAATAGCAAGCGTTGGAGGATTTTAGCCCCAAATAGGACAAAGCTAATCAGCTTGCTAAGCTTATTGCCAGCTTGGTGGATACCCACGATAACGTTTCTTGAGCTCTTCTGAAGTTGTTTCAGTTACGCTCTTGTTTTGCTGCCACGTTTATTTGCACTGGTGGCCAATTTTGACGGCCAGTGTATATGATATGCTGCTTTGTTCCGTATATTTGCACTCGTGGCGAACTTTGATGCCCAGTGGATGTAATATGTGTAATAGCCGTGATAGCCTAGCGTTAGTTGCTTGCTTATTTATTTCCTTGTTGTCTTGTTTATTTGTTTGCTTGTAGTCATTGCAGTTCTTTTTCCGCGGTTAACTAGTGGCTGCAATAACCTATTTTTTAAAACTAGGCCACAATAACCATGGGCTAATATTTACTGTAGTGACACTAGGCCTCCTACGGGCCGTAGAAACAGTGGGCCTTCTACGGGCCGTAGAAATAGTAGGCCTTCTACGGGCCGTAGAAACAATGGGCCTTCTATGGGCCGTATCATCAATGGGCCTTATACGGGCCGTATGATCGATTGGCCAAACATGGGCCAATAAGAGGCCGCATTATGGCCGTAAACGGGCTAGAGTTGGAATCATCCGTTCATGGGCCGAGCGTAACGGGCCATCGTTAATAGGCCGTATTTGATGACGCTATGAAAACGGCCCAACGTATTAACGGACCACAAATGGGCCGACTGTAACCACGGGCTGAATTTGGCCCACAAGCAGAAAATGACAGTAACGGGCCATAAGTAAACGAATGCTGGAAATGAGCCCAAGAATAAATGGGCTTTGAGAAGGCCGAAAGATAACATGGGCTGGAAATGGCCCAACGGAATAACGGGCCGTTAATGGGTATAAAGTGATACCCTGTTCATTACGGGCCAGTTTCACCATAGGCCGTTAATGGATGTAAAGTGATACATTGTTCATTACGGGCCAGTTTGACCACAGGCCGTTAACTGGCCAAGAGTTACATAGGGACTCATATGGGGCGAAAGATGTCATGGGTCATACATGGGCCAGAAGTCAAAACGGGCTGGAATCATATTGGATGGCCTAGATGATGCTACTAGGCCTAATTCGGATAGGGCGTAACGGGTCTTGGGTTAGCGGGCTGTAAATAGGCTATATGCGAACAAGCTGTTAACAAGCTTTCCATGGGCCGGCCCGCCACCTTTTGACCAAGTCAAACGGGCTGACCTTTTCATAGGAATGGGCCTCTGTTGGGCCGAGCCACGTGTCGACGTATCATAGGCGCCTTCCGTCCAATGAGTGGTTGACATCTGTCCCAACGATGAGCCGACAGGTGTTTCCTCCAGCCAATGATGATTTTACACGTGGAAAATCCCCATTGGTCGGGGCTGTTAACGGGTTATCGGATCCAAAACCTGACCCGATAGCTTAACGGCGTTCCGTTACGGTGGATGCCATGTGTCGGTCACCCTTGACGAAAGCACTTCTGTGACGCGCGATTTATCGTCATGGAAGTGGACACTTCCGTGATGATAATTTTTGTAATGTCATGGAACACTTCTACGACAGCACGGGTATGGCTATCTTGATTCTGTCATAAATTTGTCATGGATGTACATGCATGACAAAAAAGCGACCTACTGTGACAAACACGTATCATCAAGGAAGTGTATTTTTTTGTAGTGTAGTCCGCTACAGGCCGGTTTACCCGGAGTCCTGCTAGCCCAGCACTACTGCTCCGGAACACTTAGACTGGCCGGCATGTGATTCGCTTCGTTCTTGTGTCTGTCCCTTCGGTGAAATGTCACGCGGTGACATCCGGAGTCCTACCTAGCCTGCTACAGCCCGGTTCACGGGAGTCCTGTTAGCCCAGTGCTACAGCCCGGATTCGCATGATGCTGACCGACATGCTCGATCTTGATTCATGTATGCATGTCCCTGTAAGTTAGTGCCACTTTGGGTTCACGACTAGTCATGTTGGTCCGGGTTCTCTATCATATGGATGCTAGCGACACTATCATATACGTGAGCCAAAAGGTGCAAACGGTCCCGGGCCATGGTAAGGCGACACCCGTGGGAATACCGTGTGTGAGGCCGCAAAGTGATATGAGGTGTTACATGCTAGATCGGTGTGACTTAGAATCGGGGTCCCGACAGCTTTGGTATCAGAGCTTAACTGCCTGTAGGATTACCAAGCCAACCTGGTCGAAGTTGGGTCTAGAAATTCATTAGCTATATAGGGGAATTGATTATGGAAGGGAACATAAGGCTCTTTTTACTCCTTTCACCTCTTGCCCTTCTAATATGAGTCATCCTATCTTTCCTATGGGGTTAAGGAACTAGGCTTTCTCTTCTGTCTATCAGGATCACGTGTTACTACTCCCTAGTCTCTTAGGATTGGTTGATCAGAGTCATATTCCAGTTCGAGTACCTCCGGTGTAGCCTGTTTAGTAATATCTCAGAACCTTGAGTGATGATGTTGAGTATGGTGCTACCCCATCTTTTGCAGAATGTCCCATTTTGAGCATTTTACTGCCGTTATGCTGCCGGAATTGTCCTAGGAGTTCAGGAGATAGTATTTTCCTTGTACTATATCCTACATCCTTATGATGATGCTGAATCCATCCTTGTTTCCTTGTTTAGTTCTTCAGGATGTCGTCAGTTAACCGAAGTTATGTTGCTCGTAGTCGGAACCACGGAGATGGTAGGGATGAGGATCCTCCTAACCAGTCTTCATTGGCAGAGTTCATGTTAGAGATGGAGAGGAACAAGCGTGAGTCTAACCGCTTGTTAGCACATATCGAGGAGAACACCGCACCCAAGTGCAAAGAGTCAGCGACCATCTATGATTTCATTGGTTTGAAACCACCTACCTTCCATCATTCCATTGAACCACTCGATGCAGATGATTGGCTCCGTAGCATCACTCATAAGCTACGTTCCGCGAACGTAGCTGAATATGACAAGGTCACCTATGCTACATACCACCTGGAAGGTCCTGCTAGTCATTGGTAGTAGAACTATGAGGCTATGCTTCCAGCTGGCCAGATACCCACCTGGAGAGATTTCACTGAGGCTTTTCGCGAGCATCACATTCCTCAAGCTCTCATTGACCGCAAGAGAGAAGAGTTCTGTAGTTTCACCCAGGTAAGATGGCTATTGATTCTTACGGTAGAGAGTTTGAGAACCTCGCCCGCTATGCTACAGAAGAAGTGTCCACGGATGCCAAGAAGCAGGCTAGGTTCCGGAAGGGTCTCAACCCCAAGTTGCATCGTGATCTTCACTTGCATCATTGCAATACATTCTAGGATCTTGTGAACAAGGCCATTAATGCAGAGACAGCTCAACTCACTTACAAGGAGTCTCGTAAGCATAACCGTGATTTGGGTTCTTCCTCCAGTTCTAGTTCTCAGAAGCGCCGGATCTGGGTTCCGAACTCCGCTCTTCCACCCGGTTATACACCGAGGCCTTCTTATGTGGCACCTCACCTAGTTCAACAGTATGCTACACCCATGCCTATGGAGAGCCGGGACACTATGCACGTGACTGCTCTCAAGCCAACTATGTGGAGGGCCAGGACACTATGCACGTGACTGCTCTCAAGCCAACTATGTGGATGGCCAAGACACTATGCACATCCTACTTCAGGGACTTGCTTCACATGTGGAGAGCCAGGACACTATGCACGTGATTGCTCTCAAGCCAACTATGCTCCACCCAGCCCGAGGAGTCTGTTCTTCGTGGTAAGCCATCACGCAAGATGATCAGTGTCAAGTTTGCTTCCACTGAATGTGGACATGTGCATCATGTCTCAACTAAGACGCTCATGATGATCCGGATGTCGTTCTTGGTACACTCCTTGTCAATTGTCATCCAGCATCAGTTCTGTTCGACACTGGAGCATCTCATTCCTTCATTTCTGAAAGCTATGCTAACTTGCACAACATTTCATTTTGTGATATGCCCTCTCCACTAGTCATTCAAACTCCTGGATCCAAATGGCAAACTTGTAGTGTAAGCCATGGTAATGAAATCCTTGTTGACAGACTTGTATTCCTTGCATCACTTATAGCCCTCAAGTCTACAGATATTAACATCATCTTGGGTATGGACTGGATGAAAGCTCATTATGCCAAGATTGATTGTTACACTAGGTCTGTTCAGCTTACACACCCATTTGGCAAGTTAGTCACTGTCTCCACCAGAGTTGCAAAGCGTCAACTCTATTCTCTTAATGCCATCCCTCTTCCAGACCTTGAAGATATCGCGGTAGTCCGTGACTTTCCGGATGACTTTCCAGAGCAACTGCCAGGTATTCCACCTGACAGAGATGTAGAGTTTTCATAGATCTTATCACAGGAACCGCCCCAATTTCTAGGAGACCTTACAAGATGGCACCCTTAGAGATAGCCGAGCTTAAGAAACAACTCGATGAATCCTTGCAAAAGGGTTTCATCCGTCCTAGTTCTTCTCCCTGGGCTTGCCCCGTCCTCTTCGTCAAGAAGAACGATGGTACAGACTGAATGGTTGTAGATTATCGTCCCGTTAATTTGGTCACGATAAAGAACAAGTATCCGCTCCCCAGGATCAACGACCTGTATGATCAGCTCGCTGGATCCTCAGTCTTTTCAAAGATGGATTTGAGGTTAGGCTACCACCAAATCAAGATCAGAAATGGGGACATTCCTAAGACGGCTTTTGTCACTCGTTATGGCCAGTACGAGTACACCGTCATGTCCTTTGGTCTAACCAATGCTCCAGCTACATTCTCCCGCTTGATGAACTCGATCTTCATGCAGTACTTAGATAAGTTCAGCGTGGTTTACCTCGATGATATTCTTATTTACTCGAAGAACGAAGAAGAGCACGCCGAACATCTTACACTTGTGTTAGAGAAACTGAGAGAGCACCACCTTTATGCCAAGTTCTCCAAGTGTGAATTTTGGTTGCCAGAAGTGACTTATCTAGGCCACGTGATATCTGGTAAGGGCATTGCTGTCAATCCCGAGAGAGTTCAAGCCATTCTTGATTGGACTCCACCTGAAATAGTTAAACAAGTTAGGAGTTTCCTTGGTCTAGCCAGTTATTGTCGCCGCTTCGTTGAGAACTTCTCCAAAGTGGCCAAACCTCTCACGGAACTTCTCAAGAAAGATAAAAAGTTTGAGTGGTCCCCATAGCGTGAGTACAGTTTTCTGGAACTGAAAAGATGCCTGACTTCTGGTCCCATACTTGTGCCACCGGATTTCACTAAAGACTTTGTTATCTACTGCGACACCTCACGACAGGGACTAGGTTGCATTCTTATGCAAGATCGCCATGTGATTGCCTATGCATATCGACAGTTGCATCCACATGAGGAGACTTATCCTACACATGATCTAGAGCTTGCAGCCGTAGTCTATGCACTTAAGACATGGCGGCATTACCTTCTCGGTAAACGTTGCGAGATTTACACCGACCACCAGAGTCTCAAGTATATCTTCACCCAACCAAATCTGAACCTTAGGCAAAGACGTTGGTTGGAGTTGATTTTAGATTATGACTTAGGGATTACCTACACGCCAGGCAAGGGCAATGTCATGGCTGATGCGCAAAGTCGTAAGTCCTATTGCAACAATCTTATGTTGCAGCAGGGCCAACCACTTCTCCATGAGGAATTCTATAAGCTTAATCTTCACATTGCTCCTCACGTATTCCTTTCTACCTTGGTGGCGAAACCTACCCTTGAGGATCAGATCATTTCTGACCAGAAGTTTGATAGGGGTGTTATCCGCATCAAGAGAAACATTAAGAAGGGAGTTAGTGGATGTTTCTCTATGGATGATCGAAGTGTTGTTTTCTTTGAGAATCGCTTGGTGGTTCCCAAGAATCAAATATCTGCGACAACTGATTCTTAAGGAGGCTCATGAATATCCTCTCACGATTCATCCCGGTAGTACTAAGATGTATCAGGACCTACGCGAGAGGTTCTGGTGGACTAGGATGAAGAGATAAATTGCTCAGTTCATTGCTAACTGCGACGTTTGTCGTCGCGTTAAGGCAGAGCATCAAAGGCCTGCTGGCACCCTTCAGCCTTTAGCTATTCCTGAGTGGAAATGGGATAAAGTTGGTATGGACTTCATCACTGGCTTTCCCAGGACCAAGAGAGGGAATAATGCTATCTTCATAGCCATTGATCGTCTTTCCAAAGTGGCTCATTTCCTAC
Organism: Triticum dicoccoides; assembly: GCF_002162155.2. Lineage (NCBI taxonomy): Eukaryota > Viridiplantae > Streptophyta > Magnoliopsida > Poales > Poaceae > Triticum > Triticum dicoccoides. The sequence goes on from NC_041388.1 coordinate 189,038,819, forward strand.
CTGTTCGAGAGAGTATCACCGCTAGTCAGCTCGCTGACTTATATATTTCTCAAATAGTTTCACTTCATGGTGTCCCACTAGAGATCAATTCAGACCATGGTAGTCTTTTCACTTCTCATTTCTGGGAGAGTTTCCAAACTGCCATGGGCACCCATCTTTCCTTCAGTACCGCATTCCACCCCCAATCAAGTGCTCAGGTGGAAAGGGTCAACCAAATTCTTGAAGACATGCTTAGAGCTTGGGTTATCTCTTTCGATATTGATTGGGAGAAGTGTCTTCCCTTCACCGGGTTTGCTTATAACAATAGCTACCAATCCAGCCTCAAGAAAGCTCCTTTTGAGGTTTTATATGGACGAAGATGTGGAACAACTTTGAACTGGTCAAAAACCGGTGAAAGACAATTCTTTGGACCGGATATGATCCAGCAGGCAGAAGAACAAGTTCGTGTCATTCGTGAGAATTTGAAAATAGCCCAATCTCGTCAAAAGAGCCAGTATGACCGCCGTCATAAGGAAGTGGCTTATGAAGTTGGCGACAAGGCTTACCTTGGGGTTACTCCTTTGAAGGGTACCCACCGTTTCGGTATCAAGGGCAAGTTGACTCCTCGTTACATTGGTCCTTTTCGCATTCTCACTAAAAGAGGAGAGGTTGCCTACCAGTTGGAACTATCCCCACATCTTTCCCGAGTACATGATGTCTTCCACGTCTCTCAACTCAGGCATTGCTTTTTGGATCCCATCCGTGGAGTGGACCACGAAACGCTTGATCTCCAAGATAACCTCACTTATCTAGAGTACCTTGTCTGCATTCTCGATTAAGCAGAGTGTGTCACTCGACGTCATAACATCAAGTTTCTCAAGGTTCAATGGTCTCATCATTCCGAGAGAGAAGCTACTTGGGAGTGTGAAGATCGTCTTCGACTTGAGTACCCCACTTTCTTTCCGCCAACTCCTGAATCTCGGAACGAGATTCTTTCAAGTGGGGGCGAGTTGTCACATCCCTAGTTCTGGTATGACCTAGACTAGCTAGTCATGTGTGCATCATGTTTAAATTTCATTTAAATTTGAATTGGGGATTTGTGAAACCCTCAGAAATCATTTCTGGAAATACTTACCTGGGACTCCTACCTGGCAGCCCAGCTGGCCACGCCAGTCACCCCCTACCTCTCGCCAGGAGGACAGGGGCGCGTGGTCGCCATGCGCACCCACGCGCTGCGCCACCTCCTACTTCTGTCGACATGGGGACGAGGGGATAAGATTCCCCTTGCGTCTGGATCGCGCCCACCTCCTCTGTTCTTCTTCTCCTCCTCTCTCTCGCTCTCTCCCGCGAACGCCCGAGGGCCGCCGTCGCCACCGCTCGCCGTTGCCACGCCCACCGTCACGGCCTTGCCCTCGCTTCGTGCCCAGACACTCCGCCACGTCTCCGTCTACCTCTCTGTCGAGCCATGCGCCTCCGGAGGCCCTGGAGCGCCGCCATCGCCATCATCTTTGTCTCCGGCCACCCGAGATCACCGTCCCCGGTCCGCTCGTGTTCGACCCTCCCCAAGCTCGCTGACGATGTCTACGGTATCCCCATGAGCTCTACTTTGTTTTCTCCTCCTCCCCGTGCTTGTTTTCCCCACCTAGCTAGCTCAGCTGCCGCGCCCGAGACCTCATCACCGCCGGCCATGGCGCCACCGTGGCCAGAGCCCAAGCCAGCCGCTCCCGCGCGCGTCATTGTGTTCCTGGTGACGCCAGGAGGCCGTAGAGGCCCTCTGCAGCCCCTGCTATGCCCCGTAGCTCGCTCCCGTTCGAAGCCGTGCCCCGACCGCCGCCCCGAGCTCCGCTCCAGCGAGCTCCGGCCACCCCTTCTCCTCCTACCTGCTCCGCTGGATACGGGAGAGCACGGGCTTCGTCCCGGTGCCCTTAGCCACCACCCCGGTAGACTGTAACGCGGACGCCGCCGCGTCCTAAGGTCGCCGGCGATGACCTCGCCGGCCTAACGTGCGGGCTTGACCTGCCAGGAGATTAGCTTAAGGCTAATCACCATTTTGCTAACCACCCCTAACACTGACAGTGGGCCCGGCGCCCACTAATCCCAATTAAACCAAATAAACCCCCTGCTAACTAACCGAGTCACTGACGTGTGGACCCCACACGTCAGGATTGACTGGTTAGCACCATTGACCTGCTGATGCAAGCATGACGCTGTGCTGATGCGGTTATTCATTTTCTGGTTTTAAAATAAATCAGGAAATTCCAGAAAATGAGATAAACTTCAAAAATTCATAGAAATTCAACCGTAGCTCAGATTGAAATAAGTTATATATGAAAAATGATCAGAAAAAATCAATCTGTCCATCTGTATCATTTTCATGCATGACAAACCAACCTCTACATGCTGTATATATGAAAACACACTTATGGCATTTAAAGGGACTTAAATTAGAGTTGCATTTGAACCTTTGGTTCAAATGGACCTCTTCCAAGTTGAATGCTAAATGCATTAGCTCAAACACATCACATATTCATGCATCATATTGTTGCATATGATTGAGTATTGATTGTCGACACCGTTCCTTCTCGATAGGTCCTGCTCCGGAGAGTGCTCCAGAGTACCTGTCTGAGGAGCAGTGCCCCCCTGTTGATCTACCAGGCAAGCAAACCCCCTTGTTCATTCCGATACAATCCTACTCTCTCGCTCCCGCTCTCATTTATTGCATTAGGACAACAACGATTCAACTACTACTTTATGCTGCGGTAGTTGAACCCGTTCATCTGCATGACCTGTCATTGCCACAGTAAATAGTTAAAACCCACTAGCATGTGTAGGAGTTGACTGAGCCATGTTGTGTTCCTACCATGCATTGCCTGCTATTGCTTAGAGTATGTCAGGTCTGATTCATCGTGAATGAATTCGAGTGTTACGATATGTTCTGGTGCTGAGAGTTAAGCGTGTGAACTCGATTTGGTAAAGGTAGAAGTGAGAGGCCATGTAGGAGTACATGGTGGGTTGTCTCACTGGAACCGTCCTTAAGCACTGAGTTCCGTGTATGTTTTCCAATGACTAGCTACTACCACACATTGGAATGCTTAAGTGCCCCTCTCGACTTATTAACCAACTTGATCTCTGTCCAGGAGTTGCAATTAGTTTCTGGTGTTTGTAGGTAGAGTTAGTAGTCTACCAAGTGGCACCTGGACAGGTGGGCTTGGGACAGACTAGGCATAGTGGCACGGTGTACCAAGTGGCACCTGGATGGTGGGCTTGGGAACCCTGCTCACATCGTTTGGGGCCGTGAGCGATACCCCAGACGGATCTCCTTGCGGATGGAACCCGAATAGGCGATAAACCTGGATGAGAGACTTGTGTGGTTAGTCAGGTCGTGGCCGACACCCTCGCCAGGCTTCCGCTTGAAGATTGCCGAGGTAGATGACGTGTACATGGTGATAAGCGGTGAGAGCGTGTGTGAAGAAGTACACCCCTGCAGGGTTATCATGATCTATTCGAATAGTCGTGTCGTCGGTTATGGACTTCTTGGATGCTTACGTAGTACATAGACAACTTAATGTGGATGGCCTTCTCATAGAGAGACGGGGATGAATCCATAGTAGTGTATTGATGTGGTGATTAGTGGACTCGTGTGCGCTGCCTCACCTCAAAGAAGTTTCTCGTAGTCGTAGAACAGGATAGCCTCTGGGTCAAAGCTGGCTTGCTGCAACTAAACCCCACATTACCTTCTTGATACGAATGCATGTATGATAGGATCTAATGTAAGTCTTTCTAAGTACCTTTGTACTCACATTTGCTTTATTTATGTTTTGCAGGTGAGACATATGTCTTACTAGTAGTACCACTTGGACTTTGACGAGTAGCTTGTTACCTCAGCTACGATCTTGTACCCTTGGGAGGGACTTGTAGATAGTCAGGCTTCTCAGCCTTTTTCTTTTGTAGTTTTCTGTACTCAGACATGTAATGCTTTCGTTGCTTGTATGCTCTGAATGATGGGTCATGAGACCCCTGTTTGAATTAAATGCTATGTGGCTCTTTTGGGCCTTTATCTATATGAGTTTGAGTTATGTTGTGATGCCATGTTCTACAGCACATACTTGCATGTTATGCGTACGTGTGACGTGTATTGCTATGTGTGGGATCCGACAACCTAGTTGTTTATCCTTGGTAGCCTCTCTTATGGGTAAATGTAGTCTAGTGCTTCCACTGAGCCATGGTAGTCCGCTACAGCCCGGTTTACCCGGAGTCCTGCTAGCCCAGCACTACTACTCGAGAACACTTAGACTGGCCGGCGTGTGATTCACTTCATTCCTGTGTATGTCCCTTCGGGGAAATGTCACGCGGTGACATCTGGAGTCCTGCCTAGCCTGCTACAGCCCGGTTCACCAGAGTCCTGTTAGCCCAGTGCTACAGCCCGGATTCGCATGCTGCTGACCGACATGCTCGATGTTGATTCATGTATGCCTGTCCCCGTAAGTTAGTGCCACTTTGGGTTCACGACTAGTCATGTCGTCCCGGGTTCTCTGTCATATGGATGCTAGCGACACTATCATATACGTGAGCCAAAAGGCGCAAACGGTCCCAGGCCATGGTAAGGCGACACCCGTGGGAATACCGTGCGTGAGGCCGCAAAGTGATATGATGTGTTACATGCTAGATCGGTGTGACTTAGAATCAGGGTCCCGAGATGAGGTTGACAAAGCTAAGGTTGATGCAATTGAGAAAATGACATGTCCTAAAGATATCAAAGGTATTCATAGTTTCCTTGGTCATGTTGGTTTCTTAGGAGATTTATCAAACACTTCTCTAAAATTTCTAGGCCTCTTACAAATCTTTTGCAAAAGGATATTCCATTTGTTTTTGATGATGATTGTTTAGAAGCCTTCGAAACACTCAAGAAAGCCTTAATTTCTGCCCCTATTGTTCAACCACCTGATTGGAACTTGCCTTTTGAAATTATGTGTGATGCTAGTCATTTTGTTGTTGGTGCTGTTCTAGGACAAAGAGTTGATAAGAAACTGAATGTTATTCACTATGCAAGTAAAACTCTAGACAGTGCACAAAGAAATTGTGCTACTACTAAAAATTAATTTCTAGCAGTGGTGTTTGCTTGTGATAAATTTAGATCCTATATTGTAGATTCAAAAGTAATTGTTCACACTGATCATGTTGCAATAAAGTATCTTATGGAAAAGAAAGATGCCAAAGCTAGGCTTATTCGATGGGTTCTCTTGCTACAAGAATTTGATTTGCATATCACTGATAGAAAAGGAGCAGAGATCCCTGTAGCTGATAACCTGTCTAGGTTAGAGAATGTTCTTGATGACCCACTACCTATTGATGATAGTTTTCCTGATGAGGAATTAGCTACAATAAATGTTTCTAATATTACACCTTGTTATGCTTACTATGCTAATTATATTGCTGCTAAATACATACACCCTAGCTTTGCATACCAACAAAAGAAAAAAATTCTTCTATGCTTTAAGACATTACTTTTCAGATAACCCATACCTTTATAAAGAAGGAGTAGATGGTATTATTAGACGTTGTGTACCGGAGCATGAACAGCAACAAATCCTATGGAAATTTCACTCTGAAGCTTATGGAGGACATCATGCGGGAGATAGAACTACCCACAAGGTATTGCAATCGGGGTTTGATTAACCTACTCTATTCAAGGATGCTCGCAAGTTCGTCTTATCTTGTGATGAATGTCAAAGAATAGGTAATATCGATAAGCGTCAAGAAATGCCTATGAATTATTCACTTGTTGTCGAACCATTTGATGTTTGGGGATTTGATTACATGGGACCTTTTCCTTGCTCTAATGGGTATACTCATATTTTGGTTGATGTTGCTATGTTACTAAGTGGGTAGAAACTATTCCAACTAGTAGTGTTGATCACAACACCTCTATTAAGATGCTTAAAGAAGTTATTTTCCCAAGGTTTGGAGTCCCTAGATATTTAATGACTGATGGTGGTTCACATTTTATTCATGGTGCTCTTCGTAAAAATGCTTGCCAAGTATGATGTTAACCATAGAATTGCATCACCCTATGATCCTCTGTCTAGTGGTCAAGTTGAACTTAGCAATAGAGAAATAAAAATAATTTTACAAAATACTGTCAATAGGTCCCGAAAGAGTTCGTCTAAGAAATTAGATGATGCACTTTGGGCTTATATAATAGCATATAAAAATCCTATGGGTATGTCTCCTTATAAAATGGTTTATTGAAAAGCTTGTCATTTGCCTCTTGAGTTAGAACATAAAGCTTATTGGGCAACTAAAGAACTCAACTATGATTTCAAACTAGCCGGTGAGAAGAGGTTATTTGATATTAGCTCATTAGATGAATGGAGAACCCAAGCTTATGAAAAAGCCAAGTTATTTAAAGAAAAGGTTAAAAGATGGCATGATAAAAGAATCCAAAAGCATGAGTCCAAAGTTGGAGAATATGTTCTTTTGTATAGCTCTCATTTTAGATTCTTTAAATTAGGAGGTTTATTGATTTGGAGCTATCAAAATAAATAATGCCAAAGGTACTAACCCGAAGGATGTAAATGGGCAACGAATAAAACATTATATCTCAGGTACGCCCATTAATGTTGAAAGCAATATTATCCAAACTATGACATCGGAAGAACACATAAAAGAAACTTTCTGGAACACTCCGGAATCATGAAAAAAAGAAGGTACGTGATACGGTAAGCAAACATACTCGAAAAATCTACAAAAATATTTGCTATCCATTTTGGAATATAACCAAAATTAGGAAAATGAGAAACAACCAGGAAGGTACCCCTGGTGGGCACAAGACACCAGGGCGCGCCTGGCTTGCCAAGCGCGCCTAGGTGGGTTGTGCCCACCTCGTGTACCTCTCGAACCCCGTTTTTCTTCCGTTTGCTTGTTTCCCAAGATAAATTTTTTTTAATATACCCCTCGAACCTTTTGACCTCCGTATCATGGAGAAATCTCCTGTTTTCTTTTCCTTGCTGTTTTCTGACAGATCTAATCCACCATGGCCGCTTCAAGCTCCTCCAAGGACAAGTTCTTCGAGAACATCATCGACCCATATTTGCGGGAGGTGATGCAGCACCCTCAAGCTATCTAGATGTGTGAGGGGGTGCTCCACATCCACGATGTGCAAGGCCCCAAGGGGACTGGATCCATGGATGCTAGGCTTGAAACTATGGAGCAGGAAGTCTTTTCGTGCAAGGGGATGGTGGAACGTGGACTCAATGCCAATCACCTCATGATCACGGACTACACCTGTGATCTCAAGGTGGATGGCAAGTCCATGAAGGACATCGTCTTCTCCTTCGAACAGCAAATCAACTTCCTCCAGAGCTAGATCTACGACCTTCAAAACTAATTCTTTCAATATGAGGCACGGTTCAAAGGTATGAGTTTGGCTGCCAGTTGTAGGACCCGAGAGACTCACTCCCCCTCTTATGATGGTGAGCCTCTGCCATGGAAACCCGAGGACAAGATCTCTACCACTTCATCACCACCACCTCCTTCTTCATCACCAAAATAAAATTGAGTATCAGGTATGGGCACTCCCCTTGGCTTGCACTAAGCTTGGGGGAGGTGCCCCGGTATCTTATCACCTCCACTACCATTTGCCTTTATTTACCTTAGTTCGATCCATAGTTATTTGTTCCTTTAGATGAATAAAAGTTTAGTTCGATCCTTTCTTTTCGAGTGTTTGCTTAGTGATCTATCCTTGTAATCCTGTGCGAGATATAATGAAGTTTAGTTTGAGTTTTGATTTCTTTAATTTCATGTTCAACAAAAAGGAAAGTAAATAAATGAAAAAGATCATATGCTAATCTTATGGTAAGTAATGACACCACATCAGGAAAAGTAAAAGTAGAAAATTTTATTGGATATTGACAAACATAGCATTGGTCAATGATGCAATTCATGAAAGAATTAATAAGGGAAGAGAAGAATCACATGCAAATACACTATCTTGGAAATCTTTTGTGATTGTGAGCCCCCATCAAAATATTATATGCCAAAATTGTTGACGTTGGACAAGGAAGACAACATAATGATTTATTTTTACTCATATTCACATAGAAGTTATATTGTCATAGATCCTTCAACATGTGGTGCTTGCCCCCCATCTTTGCTAGCCAGAAATTCCGCACCAAGTAGAGATATTACTTGTGCATCCAAAAACTCTTAAACTCAAATCTTATTTTCAAGAGTCCACCATACCTACCTAAGGATTGAGTAAGATCCTTCAAGTAAGTTGTCATCGGTGCAATAAGGAAATAAAAATTGCTTCTAAAAGTGAGATCATTTAGTGTAAGATAAAATTGATCATTGTACGAACTTGTGATGACAAAGAATAAAAGCGACGGACTGCATAATAAAGGTTTCTATTATAAGGGACAATATAACGTGACGTTCTATTGCACTAAGGGATTGAGCATACAAACAAAAAGCGCATGGAAACCTCTGCTTGCCTCTCCGAAGGGCCTATCTTTTACTTTTATGTACTTACTTTCATGCAAGAGTCAAAGTTTTTCTCTCTATTCCTTTTATTTTTATCTTTTGGCAAGAATCATGTGGTCAGGAAAGATCTAGGCACATATATCTAGTTGAATATGGGTAGCATGAGTTATTACTGTTGTCATCACCCTTGAGGTGAATACGTTGGGAGGCGAAATTATAAGCCCCTATCTTTCTGTGTGTCCGGTTGAAACGTTTTGCTCATTTGTATGCGGTGAGTGTTCTCAATCATGGAACACTATATGATGGTTGAGTATGTGTACTTGCCTAAAGGCTCTGATACGAGAACCTTCCTAAAAAGATGATGAATTGTAGTTGCAAAGTTGACTGAGAACATAGTTTGTTGGTATCGGTGTACAAAAGTAGGGGCTCTCCTTTTGACCCCTTTACTTGTGCACGAGCAGTCAGAGCCACGCGCCGCGGCCACCCTTTGAAGGGCAGAGGAAGGAAGCCGGAGAGAAACCGAAGCACATGACAACCAAGGCGACGCCAAGACCAGAAGCACAGGAGGGCAAGAGGGCGAGGTGGCCTCCCTCGGCAAGATCCTTGCCGAGGCAGCCTCCGCAGCCCCGGCAAGGGTCTTGCCGGGGCAACTTGCCCAACACCAGCAGAGCGATCCACCCTTGAGCCTACAGGCTCCAACACAATCAACTACATTGGAGCCAAGGCTCGGGAGGCACCTCTATGGTGACATGCAAATCTTCGTGAAGATCATAAACATATGAGTTTAGATGAGGACCAGAAGACGGTGTCCCTCGGCAGGATCCTAGCCAAGGAAATCCACAAGACCCCCGGCAAGCGTCTTGCCGGGGACGACTACGACGCCCCAGCAAGGCCCTTGCCGAGGACGCCAGCAGGGCCACTGCCAGGCCCGCACTAGCCAAGACTTCGCCACCGTTCGCATGCAGCTGCCAGCCCAACTAGCTGGGTAGGCACCTGCGTGGCAACATGCAGCTTCCAGGCCAAATCAGCAAGCACCTGCGTGGCGGCCTGCAGATTTTCGTGAAGGCTCTACCATCGCGCAACCTCAACTGCTTGCCTACCTACATGGCGCTGCATGCATCGCTAGCCTGGGCGTGTGTCGAAGCGAGGCGGAGCGGCGATGGACGAGACGGGCCTCGTTCCCGTCCCCGATAAAGCTAATGGACACCTACGTAGCGCAATCAATGCACTTTGTCCTGTAATGCCGTGCGATAAGCCCATGCACTGTAGGCCTTTCCACCTCCTGTCTGCCACTTTGGCATCCCCACGCCCGCCGACCGTAGAAGGGATCCCCGTGATCCCGTAGGTGTCGTTCCCACCGACATCTTTGGCGCGCCAGGTAGGGGCGCACAGTTGTGAGAATCTAGTTTAGCGGCCGGCTTAGCAGTTCCTCGTGGCCACGACTTCCAGAAGACGACCAAGAGAACGACGCCGCCAGCAAGCGCGAAGGACGCCGGTGCGGCGACAGGAAAGCTAAGTCATACAAAACCTTAAGCAATTTCCTTTTTATATATTAGGTTGTTGTCCTCGAAGGTCCTGCCCTATGTATGAAAGCCTGCACGCAAAGGGGCCCTTCCGCAATTGGCAACACCCTTGTTCTGTTTCGAGTCCGCTCAATAGCTCAAGCTGCCATGTCGAGAGTGGAAGGGTAGCCTTCCGCAATTGGCAACGCTCTCGATTCTGACTCGAGTCATGCTCGACAGTTCGAGCGGCCGCGTTGAGAGCGGTAAGGTGGTTCGCTCGGCAGCAAGCACACCCGGCAGGCCATTGGGGATCCATCATCAAGGTGCCGCCCTGGGTTTACGCGCCGGCAAGCCTACCCATTTAACGTAGGGTAAACATACAAAGGGAAGATCGAACAGGAAGATAACATGCATCGTACGAAAAGTGCTGCAGAGTTATATTACATCAATTGTTGCTGCGGTTCTAACTAAAGATAAGAACTGTCTTGGTCATGAACCTGCAGCGGCAGTGGGAGACGGGGTGCCTAATCTCGACGTTGGCCCTCTATCCTCTCGATTTCACCTATGCGACTGATGATGGGCTTGATACGCTCCTTGAGCGCCGCGAGGTCCACACCCGCCGACAAGTTGTCTAGCGCGGCATCGAAGTCGAGGTTGGGGTTCCAGTACGCCATCTTGGTGAGAACCTTGGTCATGGTACCCTGGCAAAGCCTCCGGGACTCTTTGGCCAGGGAGGCCGCCCGGTTGGAGTGGAGCTGCTCTACGGCTCCGAGGACGCCCTCGAAGAAGATTGTCAGCTTGGCATTGGGACTCGCGTTGCGCTCCGGGGTATACCTCACATTTGGCATCCCCATGGTAGCCAGCTGTGTGGTGATCCTGGCGGCGATGCCTTCAAGACGCCCGATCCAGCGATTCTCGCCTTCCACAAAATCCTCATGGTTGGCGGCTTCATTCTTCCGCAACTGCTTATCGGTCTCCAGGTCCTTGGCCAGGGCCTCCTCCCGAGCCTTGCCCTCCGATAGCATCCCCTTGAGATCCTCCAGCTTTAGCTTGAGGTCTTTGATGGAGTTGTTGGCTTCGGAGAGCTGCCTGGCCTTGTCGAGGATGGCGCCTTGTGCCTCAACCAGGGCACCGTTGAGCATGTCCTTCTCCTAGGACAGCTTCAGGGTTGTTATAGACTCAATTCTGCACAATTCCACCAAAGGAATCGTCAAAGCGATGCTCGAGGAGGCGGTCGCCACGGATACAGGTCCGCTGTCCGGAAAAACAGCACGGTTGCCTGAGGCAATGTGACATTGAGCCCCCAGCTCCATGGATGATTCCTCCATGATCATAATAGAGATCGAAGTTGATGTTGATGAAGGCCCTCATCCGAACATGATGATCGGAGGCAGAGGACAGTCCTCAGTCGAGCCAAGGTAACAAGTCGAGCTGGAGACGAAGATGCCGACGTCGTAGTTGATCTGCAGGTGAGCCATTGATCCTTTGCCGATCACACAGCAAAACTCTCAATGAAAGCACCATTGTCGGTGTCAAAACCGGCAGATCTTGGGGTAGGTGGTCCCGAGCTGTGGATTTAGGATTGATGGTAACAGGGACGACGAACACGATGTTTTACCCAGGTTCGGGCCCTCTTGATGGAGGTAAAACCCTACGTCTGCTCTTGTTTATATTGATGAAGTATCAAGGTACAGACATAATCTACCTTGAGATCATATATTGTTGTCTAAACCCTAGGGGTATGATAAGTAATGTCATAATGATCTATCGACTAGCCTGGACTCAACTTACATAATATACAAGAGGCCTAGGATAACAAGAGTCCTAGTCGAAAACGTCGGTGGGGAGCAGTCCTTGTCTTGATCACCAAGTGTTCACTGCTAGGGAAAAGCCTAGCAGCAGCCCGTCTTTTAGGCCTATCAGTAGAGCGGGATGGTGCGCTACTGGTATGGTGCTACAGCTAAAGGTTAGCAGTAGCGTGGGTTAACCCACGCTACTGCTATATCGACTTAGTAGTAGCAATTCTCCAAACAGCGCTACTGCTAATTACTAATAGCGCTTCTCCCTGCACACGCTACTACTATTATTTTGTATTTTATTTATTTTTTATTTCATGTTTTATTCATACTCCTTTCTACAAGTTTTCATACAGCAGCAATTTAGAGATTGTTTTTACATCATAATGAGTTATTACATCACTGGGTGAAAGAACCGTGGACTAGTTTCAAGTGGATGGACATCCACTTGAAACTAATCCGCGGTTCTTTCACCCAATGATATAATAAATATCATCGTCATCATCATCATCATCATCATATCATTAACAACTTATCATCATAATACTTCATTGTCATATAACATGTCACATCCCTGGTCCTGTTATGCACTAGGCTAGACCTCATGTGAGTATCATGTTTTAATTCAAATGAAATTTGAATTGAGGAATTTTCAAAGCCTCAGAAACCTTCTAAAAATGATCAACATTAAAATCTCCTCAAAGAAGTCCAAGAAAATGTTCCTCTTAGTCTCTGAAAATATTGCAAAGAGGTAAAACTCAAAACAATATTTTTGGTATCTCAGAGTTAATTATTTTGGGCCTTTGAATTAAATAAATAGCTATTTGCATTGGATATATATTTGATATATAAATAATATATGTCCAATAATTACTGGAACATTTTATGTGGTTTGGTATATTTTAGTCCTAGCCACATAACTATTTCCAGGATTTTATAAAATGGTTTAGTGTCTAAAACTAAATCAAAACAAACTACAGAAAATAGAAAACAGAATTAAATAGAAATGAAAGAGAGAGAGAGAAGGACTTATCTGGCGCTCACCCGGTAGCCAGCCGGCCCAGCTCCTGTGCGGCCCAGCCCATCTCCACTTCCGCCCCCCCTGTCGCCTTCCTCCTTGCGCCAGTAGGCACAGGCGCGTGGCCGACGCACGCCGGCGCACGCCCCGGCCACCTCCTGCTTGCCGCTCCACCTCGACACCCCGAACGCCTCCATGCGTGCCACGCCGCCCCCCTGGAACTCCCTCACTCTCCCGAACTCTCCCCCCTCCTCTGCTTCCTCTCTCCCTCACTCGCCCGAACGGAGCCGCCGCCACCGACGAGCTCCCTCGCGGCCACCGCCACCCCCTAGCCTC
>NC_041388.1:189052173-189072796 GCF_002162155.2 Triticum dicoccoides
CCGAACGGAGCCGCCGCCACCGACGAGCTCCCTCGCGGCCAACGCCACCCCCTAGCCTCGCCGATGCACTCAAAGGCTCCGCCTCGACCCCCTCTTCCTCCCCACCGATCCACGGCCCTCCGGAAGCCCTGGATGCTGCCAGCTTCGCCGTTCCTCTCCTCGGCCACCGCGGATCGCCGCCGTCAATTCCGCCCCCGTCCGGCCTCCCTCAAGCTCGCCGTCCACCTCTACAGGGTCTACGTGAGCTCTCCGTCCGTTTCCCCCTCTCTGTTTCGTCGTTCGCGCGCCGTAGCTAGGTTATCCACCGCGGCTGAGAGCTTCTCGCCGCCGGCCATGGCGTGGCCGTGGCCACAGCCACCGCAGCTCGCTCCCGAGCCCACCGTCGTGCTCACCGCAACCCCAGGAGGCCGCAACGCCCTTCCGTTTCCCCTCTTGTGCACCGTAGCGCCGTTCCCGCCAACGCCCGAGGTCCGGCAGCCGCTGAGCTCGACGCCGGCGAGGATTACGGCCGCCCTAGCTTCTCCCGTTTGCCCTGTTAGATGCGCGCGAGCCTGGGCATTCCGTAGATGCCCTCCGCCGGCCATTTGGTCGCCGGAGCAAGAATCCCGAAGGCCTCCGCCGCCTCGGCCTCGCCGGCGACTCAACGCCGGCGGGATTGAGTCGTTTAACCAGGGGTTTGACCTCCCCTGGGTCTATGACAGGTGGGCCCCCGCCATCAGGTGATTAGTTTAAGCTAATCACCACCTAAGCTAACCCCCTGACACTGACATGTGGGCCCTAGTGCCCCTAATCTTTAATTAAACTAAACTAACCCCCCCTGTCTAACCTGTGTCACTGACGTGTGGCCCCCACACGTCAGGTTTGACTCTGGGCGACCCAGTTGACCTGCTGAGCTCAGCCTTACGCCATGCTGACGCAATATTCCTTTTCTGGAATTTAGTTCATTTTATAAATATTCAGGAAATTCCAGAAATTTGTAAAAACTTCTAAAAATCATAGAAATTCAACCGTAACTCCAAATTAGATAATTTATATATGAAAAATTATCAGAAAAATTCAAGGAATCCATCTGTACTATTTTCATGCATGTTAGAACAACTTATAGCTGCTGTTTAGCACAAATCAATTAAATGGCATTTGAATAATCACATATGGAGTTTGAATTTGAATCTTGTATTCAAACCAACTTCATTTAATCTGTTGCTAGTTGCATTAGCCCAAAACACATTCATTTTGCCATGTCATGATCATGCATCATATTGTGCATTGCATTGATTGTGTTCCCTTCTGTGTTGCCGGTATTTGTCCCCTCTCGATAGACGTGATACCGATGATGTGATCATTGACACTGATGAAGACTCAATGTTATCTTCAGAAGTGCCAGGCAAGCAAAACCCCCTTGTTCATTCCGATACAATCCTACTCTCTCGCTCCTGCTCTCTTTTACTGCATTAGGACAACACCGATTCATCTGTTACTTGCTGCGGTAGCTGAACCCCTTTATCCTTTGCATGACCTGTCATTGCCACAGTAAATAGATGAAACCCACTAGCATGAGTAGGAGTTGTTTGAGCCCTGATGTGCCTACTCATTCATGCTTGTTTGTCATGCCTGCTACTGCTTAGAGTTGAGTCAGGTCTGATTCATCGAGGATGAATTAGAGGTGTGTGAACATGTCCTACTATGTGTGAGCTAAGTGTGTGAACACGATTTGGTAAAAGGTGTCGGTGAGAGGCCATGTAGGAGTACATGGTGGGTTGTCTCATTGAAGCCGTCCTTAGGAACTGAGTTCTGTGTTTGTGATCCATGATTCAGCTACTACCATGCATTGGGCCCTGAAATATGACCCCGCTCGACTTCTTATTCACCCTAGTCCTCTGTCCAGGAGTTGCAAGTAGTTTCTGGTGTTTGTAGCTTACTGGAGGCCGTGGACAGCGCTGACCGTAGGGGTGGGCTGTGATGCGGTAGGTACGTGGCACGGTGTACCGGATGCCCGTTTGGTATCTCGGGAACCCTGTTCACATCGTTTGGGGCTGTGAGCGAAACTCCGGCCGGATCTCCTCATGGATGGAACCCGAATAGGCGATAAACCTGGACTAGAGACTTGAGTGTTTAGGTAGGTCGTGGTCAACACCCACGTCGGCTTTCGCTTGAAGTCTGCCGAGCACATGTCGTGTGCAGACGCTAAGTGGTGGAAACATGTATGAAGAAGTACACCCCTGCAGGGTTAACGTCATCTATTCGAATAGCCGTGTCCGCGGAAAAGGACTTCTGGATTGCTTATATCAGTTCATAGACAAGTGAAAGTGGATACTTTAAAATGCGCAAGATAAGCGTGAGTGCTATGGATGGCGTTCTCGTAGGGAGACGGGAGCGGATCCATAGTGGTGTATTGATATGGTGAATATGTGGACTCGTGTGCGCCACCTCAAAAGAGTCGCTTGCAGTCGTAGTTTAGGATAGCCACCGAGTCAAAGCTGGCTTGCTGCAGTTAAACCCCACCATCCCCTTGTTGAAAATGATGCATATGTAGTTAGTTCTGATGTAAGTCTTGCTGGGTACATTTGTACTCACGTTTGCCTATTTTATGTTTTTGCAGAGAGACTTCAGTCTCACTAGTAGTTCCACGTGGACTTCGACGTTTAGCTTGTTACTTCAGCTACGATCTTGTGCCCTCGGCAGGATCTGATAGATAGTCAGGCTTCTCAGCCTTTTTCATTTATAGATGTCTGTACCCAGACATGATAGCTTCCGCTTGTGCTTTGATTTGTGTGCTCTGAATGTTGGGTCATGAGACCCCTGTTTGTAATATCTCGCTCCTCGGAGCCTATTGAATAAATTACTTGAGTCGTAGAGTCATGTTGTGATGCCATGTTGTGTTTGCACATATCGAGCATATTGTGTGTATGTTATTGAAATGCTTGGTATGTGTGGGATCTGACTATCTAGTTGTTTATCTTTAGTAGCCTCTCTTATCGGGAAATGTCTCCTAGTGTTTCCACCGAGCCATGGTAGCTTGCTACTGCTCCGGAACACTTAGGCTGGCCGGCATGTGTCCTTCTTCGTTCCTGTGTCTGTCCCTTCGGGGAAATGTCACGCGATGAATACCGGAGTCCTGTTAGCCCGCTACAGCCTGGTTCACCAGAGTCCTGCTAGCCCAGTGCTACAGCCTGGATTCACTCACTGATGACCGACACGTTCGATGCTGGGTCATGGATGCCTGTCCCTGTAAGTCTGTGCCACTTTGGGTTTACGACTAGCCATGTCAGCCCCGGGCTCCTTATCATATGGATGCTAGCGACACTGTCATATACGTGTGCCAAAAGGCGCAAACGGTTCCGGGCAAAGGTAAGGCGACACCCGTGGGAATACCGTGCGTGAGGCCGCAAAGTGATATGAGGTGTTACATGCTAGATCGATGTGGCATTGAGTCGGGGTCCTGACAGCGTTGGTATCAGAGCTTGACTGCCTGTAGGATTACCAAGCCAAACTGGTCGAAGTTGAGTCTAGAAATTCTTAGTTATATAAGGGAATTGATTGTGGGATGGAACGTAAGGTTTTTTTTACTCCTTATACCTCATGGCCTTCTGATCTGAGTCATCATCTTCTCTTCTACGGGGATTAAGAACTAGGCTATCTCTTCTTTCTATTAGGATCACGTGTTACTAATCAGTGGACTAATAAGATTGTTGGATTTAAGTCTCAGTTCAGTTCCTACTACTTCCGTATGTTAATTGTTGATCTCGAAACCTTGATATTTTGCTTCTGAGTGGTTATGCCACCATTTTTGTGAATGTCTCAAATCTTTTCTGAGCATTTACAGCCGTTATGCTGTCCGAGTCATCCCAGGTTTCTAAGTAGTCTGATGCATTTGCAAATCCTTTCTTCCCGTTTCAATGTTCCCATGGGCCAGATTAACCACACTAATCAGTGAGTTGAGGTACTCCGTTACCTTGACATATATGTTGGAGATATTATTATGACCCTAGGTGTCTTAGGGGATCATCTAGTAATTTAGCCATGATTTGTGTTCCCAGTGTGATGATTCTGGCCATCATTCTCGAAAGCATCCCGTGATGCCATTTAGTAGTAGGTATTCTATCCCTGGGTTTTGAACCCGAGATTCACCCTACTTGCTTCATGTTGATAGTTTTGCTCGTTCCTTTAGGTTATTAGTAACCTTTGCATTAGTCCTCGATGTTCGTGGTATTCCTTTCTTCCAAATACTATGAACCGCTTATGGCAGATGTTCCTCGCTGATCGAAAGATCACAATCAGAGTGCTCTCGATGGGTTCTCGATTCTACATTGTGACTCTGCCAGTTCTACCTTCCTGCATGGGTTATCCGGAAGAAATATGTTGAATTCGTTCGACATGCTAAACCATGCATCCACAACTCAGAAAATCGTATGTTCCTTTGAGTTGTCCCTCTTTAGTTGTCTTCTGACCCTCGTCTATCAATTGATAGTCAAGATTATGTGTGCATTCGTTCATCGATGCCTATTACTCTTGTGGTCCGTCAAGCCATTCCATTCAGAATGACTAGGAGAAACAAACTCCAGTACCTCTTCCATATCCAGGATTGGGTCAAAGAAGTTGTGCTCCGCAGATCAAATTGCTAATCCAGCTTTTGTTCTGTTCTATCCTGGAGTATTACCATCTTTATGACAGGAATTTCATGAGAATTGCACCACCTTTTGTGAATTCTTGACACAGTGATACTTCTCACCATCATTAGTCGTTCCTCGGTCTTCGTGTTGATGCAACCGGAATGTCGACAAGTGAGTCGTGATGTGTGAAATCAATACTGCTAGCAACTCTGTTGCTTGGTAGTTAAAGGATAATAATTTCATTCTTAGTATGTTGGTTTTCGAATCATCCTTCTAAGACTGATCGTGCTACCTAGTCTTTATTTCGGTGCACCCTTCGATTGATGAGTTAGGATCTTGTCAAGTCCTCACTCATTTGATCATATCGTCTTGCCCTCAAAAGCAAGATTGTTCTCGAGCTTAGTAACATACCGGTGGTTCGTGACTTTCCAAATATCTTCTTGGAGGTGTTACCGGGTTGTCACCTGACCGCTATGTTGAGTTCGTGATCAAGTTGGTTTCTTGTGAACCACCTTCTCTCCAAGAATCGGTGTTAGATATCCCTGAGCTAGTTGGTTAAGCTAGACAACAACTTGGAGAGTTGGAAGATAAAAGCTTGTCTGACTTAGTTCGTTCCAAAGGGATATTCTTGTGTAGTGTGTGTTGAAGAAAGATGATATCTTCATCGATTGGTCCTTGTGATCAGTTGCTGGACCTATTGTCTTATCAATCCTTTGATTTGAGTGTGGGCTATCGTCAAATCAAATCAGTACCAACGATGCTCGTAATGTTGTCTTATTCGTGGTTGATCCCTCGAGCATACACCATTATATCTTTTGGGTCTGACCAATGCTAACACTTGTTCTCTTAACTATGGAATTCCTTTTAAAGGGAAACCCGGAAGAATTGTTGTTGAGCCCATTGACAACATCCTTATCTCCTCCATGATTTTGTTGAACATTAAGCTAGTGTTGGAAACTTTTGAAAGCATTTCTTCATGCTAACTCATGAAGTATTTGTTTGATGAAAGGAGTGACTTCCTCTTATACACGTGCATTTGGTGAAAGTTGCCGCCGTGGATTTGAGAAAGTTAGTTTTGCTTCCTCTGGAATCATCCCAAGTCAGTCATGCATACGTGCGAAGTATTCTGTGGTCTGGAGACTTGCAACCTTCATTCCATATGTGTTCCGAGCACACCAAGCCACTGATTGAGTTGTTCAAAGATAAAGGAGTCTGTCCAAGGTGAACTCTTTGGACTTCCACGCGTGGAGACTTCGATGTCATTAATGATGGTTCCCCACCTGAACTCGGTAGTGTTTTATTATAAGACTACCACATGGTCATGTTTGTCTGGGACAGCGTGTTCACATGTTTGTAGCAGAACCAGCTCATGTTTTGGAGCTTACTATCGTAGTTCATTCCCCGAGAATCTCGCAGCATTGTCTCGTCGAATTGTGTTGCAAACTTTCATTTTTCTTCCTAGACTCGATGAGTCTGGAATATCCTGACACCAACCAGATCTGAATCTCAGGCAGATATGATGGTTTGGAACATTTCCCAAGAACTATAATATCGGTCCCTCGAAAACCGGTAAAGTGGATGTCGTGGCCAACACACCCAGCCGGAAGACCTGTTATTATAATATCTTGATTGAGGAAGTTGGCCACCTCCCCATAGGGATTTCGTAGGATTTACTCCCTAGTTGCCCCTATGGATTTTGAGATCCCGAAGTCCGACCTTTTACTTGATGTTCTAGATATCAAACCATATCTATGAATGGGTTACGCTAGCACATCAAGGAGAACATTAGAAGCGGAGTGCTAAATGTCTCTCGGTCGATCATCTAGATTTTGTTTCCTTGGCCTCGCCAAGGTGAAATCTAAGAAGGTGTTATCTTCCTTTGCATCGGCATCTTCCACCGGTATTCATCATGGTAGTAAGTTGTGTTGCCAGAATCCTTGACACGGATATTGGTAAAACCTTGATGATTATGGAAATGCTCAAGTTCTTGAGAGCACGCACAAGCGTTAGGTGTTACCATCGGCACTAGCTAGGTTTGCTCTCAACTTCCTCGGTTATGCTATAACTTCTCAACAGTGGATTCACTCTCTATTGTTGGGTTCTTCCCCAGTTACCAGAATCATTTCCAGCATTTGCATTTTGTTCCTAGCTTGCACCGCCAATGTGCCATTCTACCACGGATCTCTTCCATTTCCGGTGGTAAGCAAATTCATCCATTACGTTGTCTTCAACAAGGTAATCCACATCATCCAAGTCCGAGTATGCCATTCTACCGACCCCCTCCAAATGATCGCTCGAGAATTGCCTTAGGCTGGTTTAAAGAGTTTCAATGATCTCTGAATCAAAAGTAATTCTTTTTGCCACTTAAGGGGATATCTCTACGAGTCACCTTCCCTAAGGTGTATCGTTATGGTATCATGGCAACTCAACTCCTCGCTACGTTGACAATCGATTACCACCTTCTTAAGCGTGAAATTGTGGTCTACCTAGTGAACCTTCGTCATCTGCTTCACTCCATTCCTATGGATGTGTGCTTCGCCTCTCAGCTCGAGAGATGTTGCTATGTCTCATTCCGTGAGTTAATCCTGAGTTGTTCGACCTTCGAGAAGAACCATTCTTTTAGGATCTTTCCTTTCCTCTCGTTGTCATGTTAGTTGGAGTTCTCAGAGCAAGACTTCGAGACAAAGATGGTGATCGAATCAACGCTTTGATAAAGTGCACCCTGGATCGTGAAGATTGTGCTAGTTTGCGTTTCCCCTTCACCCTACCCTACGCTTGAATCTCGGGACGAGATTTTTGTTTAGTGGGGGTGAGTTGTCACATCCCTGGTCTTGTTATGCACTAGGCTAGACCTCATGTGAGTATCATGTTTTAATTCAAATGAAATTTGAATTGAGGAATTTTTAAAGCCTCAGAAACCTTCTAAAAATGATCAACATTAAAATCTCCTCAAAGAAGTCCAAGAAAATGTTCCTCTTAGTCTCTGAAAATATTGCAAAGAGGTAAAACTCAAAACAATATTTTTGGTATCTCAGAGTTAATTATTTTGGGCCTTTGAATTAAATAAATAGCTATTTGCATTGGATATATATTTGATATATAAATAATATATGTCCAATAATTACTGGAACATTTTATGTGGTTTGGTATATTTTAGTCCTAGCCACATAACTATTTCCAGGATTTTATAAAATGGTTTAGTGTCTAAAACTAAATCAAAACAAACTACAGAAAATAGAAAACAGAATTAAATAGAAATGAAAGAGAGAGAGAGAAGGACTTATCTGGCGCTCACCCGGTAGCCAGCCGGCCCAGCTCCTGTGCGGCCCAGCCCATCTCCACTCCCCCCACTGTCGCCTTCCTCCTCGCGCCAGTAGGCACAGGCGCGTGGCCGACGCACGCCGGCGCACGCCCCGGCCACCTCCTGCTTGCCGCTCCACCTCGACACCCCGGACGCCTCCATGCGTGCCACGCCACCCCCCTGGAACTCCCTCACTCTCCCGAACTCTCCCCCCCTCCTCTGCTTCCTCTCTCCCTCACTCGCCCGAACGGAGCCGCCGCCACCGACGAGCTCCCTCGCGGCCACCGCCACCCCCTAGCCTCGCCGATGCGCTCAAAGGCTCCGCCTCGACCCCCTCTTCCTCCCCACCGATCCACGGCCCTCCGGAAGCCCTGGATGCTGCCAGCTTCGCCGTTCCCCTCCTCGGCCACCGCGGATCGCCGCCGTCAAATCCGCCCCCGTCCGGCCTCCCTCAAGCTCGCCGTCCACCTCTACAGGGTCTACGTGAGCTCTCCGTCCGTTTCCCCCTCTCTGTTTCGTCGTTCGCGCGCCGTAGCTAGGTTATCCACCGCGGCCGAGAGCTTCTCGCTGCCGGCCATGGCGTGGCCGTGGCCACAGCCACCGCAGCTCGCTCCCGAGCCCACCGTCGTGCTCACCGCAACCCCAGGAGGCCGCAGCGCCCTTCCGTTTCCCCTCTTGTGCACCGTAGCGCCGTTCCCGCCAACGCCCGAGGTCCGGCAGCCGCTGAGCTCGACGCCGGCGAGGATTACGGCCGCCCTAGCTTCTCCCGTTTGCCCTGTTAGATGCGCGCGAGCCTGGGCATTCCGTAGATGCCCTCCGCCGGCCATTTGGTCGCCGGAGCAAGAAACCCGAAGGCCTCCGCCGCCTCGGCCTCGCCGGCGACTCAACGCCGGCGGGATTGAGTCGTTTGACCAGGGGTTTGACCTCCCCTGGGTCTATGACAGGTGGGCCCCCGCCATCAGGTGATTAGTTTAAGCTAATCACCACCTAAGGTAACCCCCTGACACTGACATGTGGGCCCTAGTGCCCCTAATCTTTAATTAAACTAAACTAACCCCCCCTGTCTAACCTGTGTCACTGACGTGTGGCCCCCACACGTCAGGTTTGACTCTGGGCGACCCAGTTGACCTGCTGACCTCAGCCTTACGCCATGCTGACGCAATATTCCTTTTCTGGAATTTAGTTCATTTTATAAATATTCAGGAAATTCCAGAAATTTGTAAAAACTTCTAAAAATCATAGAAATTCAACCGTAACTCCAAATTAGATAATTTATATATGAAAAATTATCAGAAAAATTCAAGGAATCCATATGTACCATTTTCATGCATGTTAGAACAACTTATAGCTGCTGTTTAGCACAAAAAAATTAAATGGCATTTGAATAATCACATATGGAGTTTGAATTTGAATCTTGTATTCAAACCAACTTCATTTAATCTGTTGCTAGTTGCATTAGCCCAAAACACATTCATTTTGCCATGTCATGATCATGCATCATATTGTGCATTGCATTGATTGTGTTCCCTTCTGTGTTGCCGGTATTTGTCCCCTCTCGATAGACGTGATACCGATGATGTGATCGTTGACACTGATGAAGACTCAATGTTATCTTCAGAAGTGCCAGGCAAGCAAAACCCCCTTGTTCATTCCGATACAATCCTACTCTCTCGCTCCTGCTCTCTTTTACTACATTAGGACAACACCGATTCATCTGTTACTTGCTGCGGTAGCTGAACCCCTTTATCCTTTGCATGACCTGTCATTGCCACAGTAAATAGATGAAACCCACTAGCATGAGTAGGAGTTGTTTGAGCCCTGATGTGCCTACTCATTCATGCTTGTTTGTCATGCCTGCTACTGCTTAGAGTTGAGTCAGGTCTGATTCATCGAGGATGAATCAGAGGTGTGTGAACATGTCCTACTATGTGTGAGCTAAGTGTGTGAACACGATTTGGTAAAAGGTGTCGGTGAGAGGCCATGTAGGAGTACATGGTGGGTTGTCTCATTGAAGCCGTCCTTAGGAACTGAGTTCTGTGTTTGTGATCCATGATTCAGCTACTACCATGCATTGGGCCCTGAAATATGACCCCGCTCGACTTTTTATTCACCCTAGTCCTCTGTCCAGGAGTTGCAAGTAGTTTCTGGTGTTTGTAGCTTACTGGAGGCCGTGGACAGCGCTGACCGTAGGGGTGGGCTGTGATGCGGTAGGTACGTGGCACGGTGTACCGGATGCCCGTTTGGTATCTCGGGAACCCTGTTCACATCGTTTGGGGCTGTGAGCGAAACTCCGGCCGGATCTCCTCATGGATGGAACCCGAATAGGCGATAAACCTGGACTAGAGACGTGAGTGTTTAGGTAGGTCGTGGTCTACACCCACGTCGGCTTTCGCTTGAAGTCTGCCGAGCACATGTCGTGTGCAGACGCTAAGTGGTGGAAACATGTATGAAGAAGTACACCCCTGCAGGGTTAACATCATCTATTCGAATAGCCGTGTCCGCGGAAAAGGACTTCTGGATTGCTTATATCAGTTCATAGACAAGTGAAAGTGGATACTTTAAAATGCGCAAGATAAGCGTGAGTGCTATGGATGGCGTTCTCATAGGGAGACGGGAGCGGATCCATAGTGGTGTATTGATATGGTGAATATGTGGACTCGTGTGCGCCACCTCAAAAGAGTCGCTTGCAGTCGTAGTTTAGGATAGCCACCGAGTCAAAGCTGGCTTGCTGCAGTTAAACCCCACCATCCCCTTGTTCAAAATGATGCATATGTAGTTAGTTCTGATGTAAGTCTTGCTGGGTACATTTGTACTCACGTTTGCCTATTTTATGTTTTTGCAGAGAGACTTCAGTCTCACTAGTAGTTCCACGTGGACTTCGACGTTTAGCTTGTTACCTCAGCTACGATCTTGTGCCCTCGGCAGGATCTGATAGATAGTCAGGCTTCTCAGCCTTTTTCATTTATAGATGTCTGTACCCAGACATGATAGCTTCCGCTTGTGCTTTGATTTGTATGCTCTGAATGTTGGGTCATGAGACCCCTGTTTGTAATATCTCGCTCCTCGGAGCCTATTGAATAAATTACTTGAGTCGTAGAGTCATGTTGTGATGCCATGTTGTGTTTGCACATATCGAGCATATTGTGTGTATGTTATTGAAATGCTTGGTATGTGTGGGATCTGACTATCTAGTTGTTTATCTTTAGTAGCCTCTCTTATCGGGAAATGTCTCCTAGTGTTTCCACCGAGCCATGGTAGCTTGCTACTCCTCCGGAACACATAGGCTGGCCGGCATGTGTCCTTCTTCGTTCCTGTGTCTGTCCCTTCGGGGAAATGTCACGCGATGAATACCGGAGTCCTGTTAGCCCGCTACAGCCTGGTTCACCGGAGTCCTGCTAGCCCAGTGCTACAGCCTGGATTCACTCGCTGATGACCGACACGTTCGATGCTGGGTCATGGATGCCTGTCCCTGTAAGTCTGTGCCACTTTGGGTTTACGACTAGCCATGTCAGCCCCGGGCTCCTTATCATATGGATGCTAGCGACACTGTCATATACGTGTGCCAAAAGGCGCAAACGGTCCCGGGCAAAGGTAAGGCGACACCCGTGGGAATACCGTGCGTGAGGCCGCAAAGTGATATGAGGTGTTACATGCTAGATCGATGTGGCATTGAGTCGGGGTCCTGACATAACACCTCATGATCATCGTTTTCATCAATGAGACATCACACAGCAAGTTGGTCACTAGTCATAATCACAACTACTCCTCATCATCAACTCTACACTACAAAAAAAGACACATCCGTGACATTTTGGGCCGAACGAAAAAAAATTCTATCATTAACAACTTATCGTCATAATACTTCATTATAATATAACACCTCATGATCATCGTTTTCATCAATGAGACATCACATAGCAAGTTGGTCACTAGTCATAATCACAACTACTCCTCATCATCAACTCTACACTACAAAAAAGACACATCCGTGACATTTTGGGCCGAACGAAAAAAATTTCTGTCATACATATGACACTTCTATGATGATAATTGTGATAAAACCCGGTATCATCATTGATGTGGTGGGCTCCTACTTCTATGACAAAAAATCATGACAAAAAATGGGCTTTTCGTCCTGGGCGGGCCAGAGACGCAGCTGCATGACATTCTTTGGGCCATCCATGATGGAAAAAACCGTGGTACAAGCGACAGGGAGGAAAATTTTGGGGAGTTCCCGGTTATGGTGGGAGGTCGGGGGCCGAGCGATGCGCGTTTCTCTTGTACACGTACGCGTGTGTGTGCGAGGCGTTGGCTCTAACTGAACCCAAGCGAGGCGTTGGGCTCTAACTGAACCCGAGCGATTGCACTGCAGGCTATGCGTTACTAAACCCGAGCGATCGATCGATGGCTGTTAACTGAATCCGATCGAGCGATTCCTTCGCTACTGCTGCTAACTGAAGCTGATCGATGCCGCCTCTGGGATGAACAGTGAGCGTTACGTGGGGTTTGGATGAACAGTGAGCGGCGGCGTTGCCTCTGGATGAACAGGACCCCATGGTATGGTGGAGGGCTGGATGAACAGTAGACGGTGGAGGGGTGCCCGTGGAGGGATGGTTGAACAGGACCCCGTGGTGTGGAGGTTTGGATGAACAGTAGACGGTGGAGGGGTTCCCGTGGAAGGGTGGTTGAACAGTAGCCGGTGGAGTAGCACGCGGTGGAGGCTGGATGAACAGGAGCCCGTGGAGGCTGGAGGAGGTCGACGGTAGCCCGTGGAGGCTGGAGGAGGTCGGCGGTGGAGATGAACAGTACCCCGTGGAGTCCCATTTTGCGGTACGCCACACCCCTCTCGATGAACAGGACCCCCTTTTCGACCGTAGCGCTCCAACACAAGTCGGTTTCGTCCGTTTTGCGGTACGCCACACCCCTCCCGATCAACAGGACCCCTGTTTCGACCGTAGGAGGTCCGTTTCCTCCGTTTTGCGGTACGCCAGACCCCTCCCGATCAACAGGACCCCTTTCCGAACGTAGGAGGTCCATTTCCTCCGTTGTGCGGTACGCCAGGCCTCGTTTCCATCGCCTGTTCCGTCCAAGCCCTCCCGATGAACACGACCATGCATTCCGTTCCGACCCAGCCGGTTGGCTCCCACGCGTTCCGTTGCCTCCCGATGAACACGACACATTCCGTTGCCTCCCCATGAACACGACGCATTCTGTTGCCTCCCCATGAACACGATGAGGACGCTGTTTCTCCGTTCCGACCCGGCCATGTACACGAGCCCTGGCCGTACGTATGCGCGAGTAGGCGTTCGAGACCCCGAACGTATGTACACACACGTGGCCGTATTTTCTTTCTTGCACCCTGGCCACTGTATGTACGTGTACATGCTACGTGCGCGCCTCTACTACGACACGTGCGGGCCTCTACATCCACTAGTATATATGTACGTACACGTTCGTGACCAGAATGACAATGCTACGTACGCTTCAAGCAGGTGGGTCCCGACTGTCATGCACTTCCTTGCCTGCGAAGATGTAGCTGGTGGGTCCCAGCAGTCAGGGGGCGAATCGTTTTTTTTTGCCCGGACGCACTTCCTTGCGTGCGAAGATGTAGCTGGTGGGTCCCAGCAGTCAGGGGGAAACATTTTTTCGCGAAATACAGTGGCCCGTCCGGTGGGTCCCAGCTATCAGGTGGAGGAATCATTATTTTCCGTGTAATAAGGAGGCACTTCCTTGCTGCGGCCGTGGACCCAGCTGTCAGCCTCTCCACGTACAGTCCACGTCCGATGGAAGTCGTTCCTTGACCACGTTGACCACGTCGCGCCAAGAGCACCAGGGCGGTGGACGACGGCGAGGCCTAGGAAGGGGACGACAGGGAGCCGGGGAAGACGCGGCAGCGGAAGCCCGCGCGGAGAGGAGTACGAGTATTCACTGGTTCGGCTGCGGTGTGAGGCTGCCGTCGCCGCAGGGCCTAGCCAGCGGTGGGAATAGTAGGGGCGGTGAGGCCTCCACGGAAGCACAGCCGGCCACAGGAGGCAGGAGCATGCGACACGGCCGGCGCTGCTTTGGGCGGCTGGAGCAAGAAGACCAGAGGTTGAAGAAGCACTACGGCCGTTGGATGGACATCGTACGGTCACTGGAGCTAGAATAGTTCATATTGACTAAAGTTGACAAAGGCCCCCGTCCCAGTCAACTTAGTAGGCCCACAAGTTAGCCTCCCACCATGGTGGGTCCTAGCTAGCAGGGGGAGTATTCATTTTTTTGTGCGTAACAAGGAGGCACTTCCGGTGGGTCCGAGCTCATAGCGGGGGGGAACGTTTTTTTCGCGAAATACGCTGGCCGGTCGGGTGGGTCCCAATAGTCAGGGGGGAAACGTTTTTTCACGAAATAAGGTGGACCGTCCGGTGGGTCCCTGATGTCAGGTGGAGGAATAATTATTTTTGCGCATAATATGGAGGCACTTCCTTGCGGCCGCCTGGACCCAGCTATCAGCCTCTCCACGTACAGTACTCTTCCGATGGAAGTCGGTCATTGACCACGTTGACCACGCCGCGCCGAGAGCACCAGGGCGGTGGTCTGGACGACGGCGAGGCCTAGGAAGGGGACGACGCGGTGCCGGGGAAGACGCAGCAGTGGAAGCCCACGCGGAGAGGAGTACGAGGGTTCACTAGTTCGGCTGCGGTGTGAGGCTGCCGTCGCTGCAGAATAATAGGGGGTGTGGGTGAGTAGAGGGATGGCCTGGCCAGCGGTGGGAGTAGCACGGGGCGGTGAGGCCTCCGCGGTATCACAGCCGGCCACGGGAGGTAGGAGCACGTGACAAGACCGGCGCTGATTTGGGAGGCTAGAGCAAGAAGACCAGAGGTTGAAGAAGTACTACGGATGTTGGATGGACATCGTACGATCACTGCAGCTAGAATCATTTATATTGACTAAGTTGACAAAGCCCTTGGTACGCGACAACTTACTAGGCCCACAGCTCGGATTTGGCAGAGAACATATAGCCCATTTGCTATTTGTAAGAATGTAAAGCCCATTTTTTAATTCTAATGGAATTTACAACAGCCCATTTACAGTTTGTTAAAAGTACGCTGGCCGGTCGGGTGGGTCCCAACAGTCAGGGGGGAAACGTTTTTTTCGCGAAACGGGTGGGCCCAGCCCGTTTTTTCGCGAAATACGCTGGCCGGTCAGGTGGGTCCCAACAGTCAGGGGGAAACGTTTTTTTTGCGAAATAAGGTGGCCCGTCCGGTGGGTCCCTGATGTCAGGTGGAGGAATAATTATTTTTGCGCATAATATGGAGGCACTTCCTTGCGGCCTCCTGGACCCAGCTATCAGCCTCTCCACATACAGTACTCTTCCGATGGAAGTCGGTCATTGACCACGTTGACCACACCGCGCCAAGAGCACCAGGGCGGTGGTCTGGACGACGGCGAGGCCTAGGAAGGGGACGACGCGGAGCCGGGGAAGACGCAGCAGTGGAAGCCCACGCGGAGAGGAGTACGAGGGTTCACTAGTTCGGCTGCGGTGTGAGGCTGTCGTCCCCGCAGAATAACAGGGGGTGTGGGTGAGTAGAGGGATGGCCTGGCCAGCGGTGGGAGTAGCACGGGGCGGTGAGGCCTCCGCGGTATCACAGCCGGCCACGGGAGGCAGGAGCACGTGACATGACCGGCGCTGATTTGGGCGGCTAGAGCAAGAAGACCAGAGGTTGAAGAAGTACTACGGATGTTGGATGGACATCGTACGATCACTGCAGCTAGAATAGTTTATATTGACTAAGTTGACAAAGCCCTTGGTACGCGACAACTTACTAGGCCCACAACTCGGATTTGGCAGAGAACATATAGCCCATTTGCTATTTGTAAGAATGTAAAGCCCATTTTTTAATTCTAATGGAATTTACTACAGCCCATTTACAGTTTGTTAAAAGTACAACCCAACTTCTAGCTAGGATAATGATTAATAATTTCAAAGAACCTCTCAAAACATAATTCAAAAAAATTCCCACATTTTGATGGGATTCGAAATATTTTTATCCGAAATTTCTAGTCAGGTCAAATATAATTTCAAGATAAAGTTGTATTACGTTAAAATCCAATGAAATATTGCGCGTGCAACAAGTAATGAAATTAAAATTTTCAAATTCCAAATATAATATATTTTTCAAACTAATTACGTGTTTGTGCATAGTAATTGTCCAGTTATTATAATTACATCCCATTTATTATTTCTTAAAGTCCATTTTCTTGTTAAGCCTAATGCATACCTCCTAGGAAAGTTTGCAGCCCAACGGGGCGGAGAATAACAAGTTGACCCGGATATTGTGTACAATTGTCGGCCCAGTTGCATTGCTAATATTGAAAAAAGGCCTGTGTAGTACAGTACAACCTAACATGCTTACTCAACCCACATTCAGCGATGCCGGAAAGGCCCAAACAAGGCTTCTGTACAACTTTTTGAAGTCACTGAGCTCAACTAATAACTTAAGAAAAATTTAGATTACAGTGGAACCTAATTAAAAGCTGTCACGAGCAAATAAATAATTCAACGGGTCCCACTTGTGCGTCTGCGTGTGTGTGTGCGTGAGAGAGAGAGAGAGAGAGAGCGAGAGGCCCATCGGTCGATGCTCGTAAATACATCTTTCAGCCATATGCATTGCTGATGCTCAGTAAAAAGTTATATAGTTGACACAATCATATAGAACATCATAGCACACTAAACTTGCATACAAAAATTTGACGCAGGCGGCAGAATCAGGATGGAAGCAGTGAATCGCTACGGGAAGGGCTATGTTGAAACCAACGAAGTCGTACATAACAGTTCATCGTCTTTATCAATGACGGGGAAATATCTTGAATGTTGTGCAAAGAAAACATATAGACAACACAATAAGTTCTGCTAGCACATTAAGTTGACGTACAGCCCTTCAGGTACAAAATTAGAACAGGTCACAATCAAATGTACTGGCATATCAGTGCTTCACACCCATAGCTCGAATTTAACTAGTACTCCCTCCGTCTGGTAAAAGTTGTCCAGAGGGCAGTGTATTTGTTTTAAACACGTCACAAAGAAGTCCATCTCCTTCCTTCCTCCTCCCCTGTAGCCCGCGCCTTGCAGCCATCGCCGGCTACCCACCTGCGCCGCCGCCCGCCTGGATCTGCACCGCGACCAACACCAGAACCGTGGCCCAGCCCGTGACCAACAACAGCGCCGCCGCCCGCTTGCACCTGTGCCGTGGCTTACCACCTGCACCGCCCGCCGTGAAGGCGACCTGTGCCAGCGCCCTCCTCGAGCTACGCCGCCGGCCCCGTTGAAGGTCGCCGCCCATGTTCGCCCACCTTCGCCGCCCACCTGCGCCTCTGATTTCGTCCGCTTCAGCCGCCGGCGTTGTGTACAATTCTGGCCACTCCCGCCTCTCATGCTGCTACTGGTGGACGACGCCGGCGCCTTGGACCTCTGATGTTGCTTTTGACTTTTCCCCTGCCTCGCCTCTGCTACTGCTGCTGTTCAATTTGTTGCTGTGAGTCTGAATTTGATGTTCTTAGTACAGGCGGAGAAAATTCAGTCAGGGGATACAAAGCTAGAGAAACAATCCAGGACAAAGGTTGTACACTGCTGCTAAATGATGAACAGATTATAGTGAAAATTTAGTTTGATGCCATCAAATTCATTGTGTAATACTCTTGGCATTCTTGGAGATCTACTAGTTTTTGGAAGTTTTTCTTGCTACTGTTAACTGAAAATGTTCAGTGTTCCAATACTGTAGAGAAACTACAGTGCTTGTAATTCAGTTATGACTCCTTTACTGAAACTGTAGTGTTTGCCAAAACTAAGATGTAAACTAAAGGAGTTTGTGATTTGCAGAAGCTGTAGCATACTCCAACAAGTTATAAATGCACTGAAAAGTTCACTGAGAAAATGCAGAGGCTGCTCACTTATTACTGAAAGTTTTCTGGAGTGATAAAAGCATGCAAAAGAAGTTTAGTTAATTGTTATTGTTGCTGTATGAATTCCAACCAGGTAAATTTGTTGTCAAATACTTTGTAATACTCAACCAGGTTTATGCAAAATGAAGATCAACCATGTTTATTTGGATTTATTTGGATTTCTTTGAATCATTTGAATTTATTTGCTTTATTTGGATTTATACATTATTTGTCCAATTGCAAACATACCTAAAGTTTCCAATTGTCCAATATCAGTCATTCATTTTACAGAGAGCTAAGCATAGCCATGACTCTCCCCTAAATATTCCTGTAGAATCAATTCAAGCAGCACAAAACTGAAAACTGGAAACTGCCACAACCCCTTAACTAAAAGTTGATAAAAACATCTCCCTAAAATTGGAATTATTTGAATTAGCTAGGTTTATTCTTCTTCATATATAGAAAAAGATGAATATTGTTCGTCACTAGTTACTTCAAATTTAGAACTGAATAAACACTTGTCATCTTCAGTAAACACATGTAAATCTAGAGTGGTTTTAAACTTAGAATGCACCAAGTACTAATATCCTTTGCCAGGCTATACACCATCTACTTGGAGTAGGAAGCAAGATTCACAGAGACATGCACGCTTCAATAGACTTGTGAATGCTAGCAAAGTGAACTGGCCTGTATGCTAAAGGCAAGGAAATGCCACCTTCTTTTCTTCTTTGAGCAGTTGATGAACTGGCCTGTATGCTGCAGCTACACATAGGTTCTGCAGAAAATGCACCAAAAGAGTTACACACAGGTGAAGTAAGTGGAAAGCAACATTTAATATCCACTTCTTTTCTTTTGGTAGTGAAATTCAATCTGAATTTTCTAAGCACAGAAAATGCACCAATACTGAACATCTATTCCCACCTCCACTACCATCTTGTCAGTTTCGATGGCAGTATAATTGTGCATCATGTAAACATTATGAGAACGATTAAGGGTTCAGCAATCAGATTATAATTATGACCAGAACAAAAGAACAAATATCATGGTTAGTTTTATGTAAAAAAATCAGAAATGGAGTTACTCACTTGAAGTTACTATAGTTACTCACTTGAACTTACTTTAGTAGTGGACAAAATTCAGAAAAGTTACTAAACAGCAGAAGTAGTGGCCAAAATTCAAAGTACTAAAAGTATTCTACACTAAATATACAGTGTTATCCGTGTTCTGTATCCAGGACATTTTTTTATCTGTTTGCATGCATAGGTCCCACCTATAAGGAAGGATGGGCACGTACACGAACAGGTATGACTCATCAGTCTACCCGCATAGCCTTTTTGTTTAGTCTACCTAGCCGTCGAATCAACTGCCTGCACGCCACTTCTCCCATTTACTTCTCCATCGGGAACCGATTCTCCTCGGCTTCTTCACCTCCCCTTCGTCTTAATTTGCATCCAAACCCCACTACGTTCACATTGTTTTAACCTCTTTAAATAATCATCTACTACTTCAGTTAGACTAGCCACCTAATCCTAATTATCCAAACCATAGCCCTCCGTTCCAGTGGTTCCAAATGACAGAAGAGATCGAGATGCAGGTTTTTAGCGTCCAACATGTCCTCCTCGAAGGCTCGATGCGCATACTTGCCACCGTCACCGTCCACCCAAGGGTTGTTCGGCAATGGAGAAATAATGTATCCAACTCCCTCAAAAAGGTAGAGACGAGGGTCATCGGTCTCGACGCAGAGTACATGGAGTGTGCCCCTGGGAAGATCCAGTGCGCCGCCATCCTTCAGGTGTGCCACGAAGATGGTGTTTTGGTGTACCACATCATACACTCGCCCTCCATACCACGTGAGCTTCATGATTTCTTGTCTCGGGAGGACGTATACTTCTGTGGGGCAGCCATCGAAAGGGACAAAAAGAAGCCAAAGCCGTACAACCTTGATTTTAAAAGCATCGCTGACCTACAAACCAGAATCAAAATTCCTGTAGAAGATTATGATAAACAAACACCATCCCTATTCGACGTAGCAAATTTTGTGCTCGGTACAAATCTTCAAAAGGGTGACGAGATGGTGGCATTAAGGTCGTCTGGATAGGAGAATTATCCCTTGACGTACGAGCGGATAAAATATGCTGCCCTCGATGCCCGTGTGAGTTTCAAGATAGCTGCAAGGTCCAAAGAGCTTGTTGCGAAGCCGTCTCCCACAGAGAATGAGAACAAGAAGAAGAAGAAGAAGAAGAAGAAGAAGAAGAAGCAGAAGGAGAAGAAGAAGAAGAAGAAGAAGAAGAAGAAGAAGAAGAAGAAGAAGAAGAAGAAGAAGAAGAAGAAGAAGAAGAAGAAGAAGAAGAAGAAGAAGAAGAAGAAGAAGAAGAAGAAGAAGAAGAAGAAGAAGAAGAAGAAGAAGAAGAAGAAGAAGAAGAAGAAGAAGAAGAAGAAGAAGAAGAAGAAGAAGAAGAAGAAGAAGAAGAAGAAGAAGAAGAAGAAGAAGAAGAAGAAGAAGAAGAGGAAGAGGAAGAAGAAGAGGAAGAGGAAGAAGAAGAAGAAGAAGAAGAAGAAGAAGAAGAAGAAGAAGAAGAAGAAGAAGAAGAAGAAGAAGAAGAAGAAGAAGAAGAAGAAGAAGAAGAAGAAGAAGAAGAAGAAGAAGAAGAAGAAGAAGAAGAAGAAGAAGAAGAAGAAGAAGAAGAAGAAGAAGAAGAAGAAGAAGAAGAAGAAGAAGAAGAAGAAGAAGAAGAAGAAGAAGAAGAAGAAGAGGAAGAAGAAGAAGAAGAAGAAGAAGAGGAGGAAGAAGAAG
>NC_041388.1:189072806-189084883 GCF_002162155.2 Triticum dicoccoides
GAAGAAGAAGAAGAAGAAGAAGAAGAAGAAGAAGAAGAAGAAGAAGAAGAGGAAGAGGAAGAAGAAGAGGAAGAGGAAGAAGAAGAAGAAGAAGAAGAAGAAGAAGAAGAAGAAGAGGAAGAGGAAGAGGAAGAAGAAGAGGAAGAGGAAGAGGAAGAGGAAGAAGAAGAAGAAGAAGAAGAAGAAGAAGAAGAAGAAGAAGAAGAAGAAAAGGCTGCACCAGCAGGAGGGCATTATGGACGGATGAACTATTTCCTCTTGTAAAAAAAATTATTCCCTCTCGGTGTATATTGATATAGATGGACTATTTCGATGGTGTGCATGTCTTTGGAACAGAGTAGTAGTGTGGGTCTGCTTGACTATAAGGAACTATTTATCCGCATATATAGCTTTCTCTGCTACTCCTTCCAGTGATCGGTATGCAGTGCATGTGTCCGTAGACATGACAACTTGTGTGCATGACATGTGGGCCACCTAAAATGCAGTGAGCATCAAGTTTCTACCACAGTCACTCGCGATTCCCACGATGCCGCTCGAACCCATGAAACCACACGTCCCCCGACCTGCGGCTCACCTCTCTTGGCCGCACTGCCCCTCTGCCTACGAGAGCATTACATGTGCACCAGTCACCTATCGGGTCCACATGTTATTGACTCAAAGGTAGGTGTAGTAAGGTGCTGAAGCTCAGTCCCGATGGCCCTGAGAGGGAAATGTAACTCCTGCTCCAGGGCTTGTGGTGCTCCCGCAGCACGAACTCGTGCCAAACTTGAGATTTGTTTCTTTACTATACATGCACGCAACGATTTAATGGACATTATAATCTCAACATGTGATGGGGAGCACTAAATTTGAATTTGAAACTTATAAAACAAAAAGATTCAAAACAAATAAACTTGGAGAGAGGGAGTATATCGTAGGATGTGTCCCATACAAAATAAGTCCCCTGGTTTGTCACCGCGAAGATGCGGTTAGAAAGGAGCACAACGTCTTCCTACTCGTACGGCAACAAATCGTCCGCAGACAGCTTGGTCTGGCTTTGACCGCCATGTGCAAGGTTCGTGCTATCTTATTCAATCTCACTATGGTTCCGTCGTACCAATTCATGCGGTGGCCCATTGCATGGTTGATCCCAATGTTGGACAAAGGTTCTACGGGAACGGTGTCACCGTTGTAAATGTTGTGCAAATTGATGTTGGTACCCTCCTGTACATATGCAAGCCAATCTCCACTCGCACCAAGCCTAACCTGTGAAATAGTGGGCAGGGGGAGAATTAGGAAATGGACACGGAAGTAGTCTTTAGAATGCATTTAGTACGTGATCAAACTCATCTTACCAGCTCATCGGAGGAAATCCGAGTGCCTCTCAACGTCGTCATCTCAAGGGGCGTCAACTTGCAACTACGGCCACGCCGCACTGGAGAGACCCCCAAGGAAACATCCTTGTGCGTTCCACGGAACATCAAGATACATTTGTATGAGTAGTTTATCTTGTGAGAGAAAAGGATGAACGAGGCAAGGCCTCTAGAGATAGAGATGGACACTACTACTACCAATGTGCTGGCCCGTGCGTTGCAATGGATCCAAAGTAGTAGAGTAATACTTGTTCACTTGCTTTAAATATAAACACTCTAGTTTTGATATACATGTGTCAGCAAACATGACAGCTTGTCCATGGAAGTTGAACCATGACGACCATCACGTTTCTTGTTTCTACCACTGCCACACCCACACGCGATTCCCACGACGCCGCTCCAACCCACGGCACGGCGTCCCCCGACGTGGACATGGATCCTCTGACGTGGCTATCACTGCCTTGCCCTGCCTTTCCTTCGCTGACAGGTGGGACCCACGCTTATGGGTCCCACATGTCAGTGACGAATGGTAGGATTGTTTGCGTCAGGGGATCCTCATCCCCCCGACGTGCCCCTCATCCCTCTCGGCCCCACCGCTCCTCTGCCTTTGTGTGCATGACATGCGGGCCAGCTGAACTGCGGCGACCATCAACTTTCTACCACAGACACACCCGATTGGACGTGGTTTGCCTGCTCCGCTGCTGAGGGAGTCCTGGATTAGGGGGTCTCCGGACAGCCGGACTATATCCTTTGGCCGGACTGTTGGACTATGAAGATACAAGATTGAAGACTTCATCTCGTGTCCGGATGGGACTCTACTTGGCGTGGAAGGCAAGCTAGGCAATACGAATATGGATATCTCCTCCTTTGTAACCGACCTTGTGTAACCCTAACCCTCTCCGGTGTCTATATAAACCGAAGGGTTTTAGTCCGTAGGACAACAATCACAACATACAATAATACCATAGGCTAGCTTCTAGGGTTTAGCCTCTCTGATCTCGTGGTAGATCTACTCTTGTACTACCCATATCATCAATATTAATCAAGCAGGACATAGGGTTTTACCTCCATTAAGAGGGCCCGAACCTAGGTAAAACATTGTGTCCCCTGCCTCCTGTTACCATCCGGCCTAGACGCATAGTTCGGGACCCCCTACCCGAGATCCGCCGGTTTTGACACCGACATTGGTGCTTTCATTGAGAGTTCCTCTGTGTCATCGCTGTTAGGCTTGATGGCTCCTACTATCATCGATAGCGATGCGGTCCAGGGTGAGACTTTTCTCCCCGGACAGATCTTCATATTCGGCGGCTTTGCACTGTGGGCTAATTCTCTTGGCCATCTGGAGCAGATTGAAAGCTACGCCCCTGGCCGTCAGGTTAGATTTGGAAGTTTGAACTACACGGCCGACATCCGCGGAGACTTGATCTTCGACGGATTCGAGCCACTGCCGGCCGCGCCGCACTGTCACGATGGGTATGACCTAGCTCTGCCGCCAAACAGCACCCCGGAGGCCGCGCCCGCATCAGCTCCGACCCTTAGCTCGGAGCGAACTGCGCCAATCGAGGACGGGTGGTTAGACACTGCCTCAGGGGCTGTAGTCTCAACGGCGATCGAGCCAAACACCAGCATAATCCTTTGCGCAGCCCATGACTCCAAGGTGCCGGACTCTTTTTCTGACTCCGAACCAGCCGCGCCCCTGCCAATCGAATCCGATTGGGTGCCGATCATGGAATTCACCTCCGCGGATATCTTTCAGCACTCGCCCTTCGGCGACATTCTGAATTCACTAAGGTCTCTCTCTTTGTCAGGAGAGCCCTGGCCGGATTATGGCCAACAGGATTGGGACGCGGACGACGAAGAAATTCGAAGCCCACCCACCACACACTTAATAGCCACTGTCGATGACTCAACCGACATGCTCGACTTCGACTCCGAAGACAACGACGGTATGGACGACGATGCGGGGGGTGAAGAGGAACCACTGCCCACAGGGCGCTGGACGTCCACCTCATCATATGACGTATACATGGTGGACACACCAAAAGAAGACGACGACGAGGAACGGAAGGACGCACCGAAGGCTTGTTCCCTCGAGAAGCAGTCAAAGCGGCGGCGCAAGCGCCGCCCCAAATCCCGCCTCGGCAGAAATAACAATCATACAGACCCAGCGTTGGAGCAGGGCGAACCACTGCCGGACCACGGCAATACGGAGAATCAAACCGAACAAACCAATTCTGTCGAAGATAATAGTCCGGACGACATAATGCCGGGCAGGCACCCGGAGCAACAGAATGCCCGTCAAAGGCTTGTTGCCACCGTGGGGAGTCTGAAAAAGCAGAAGCAAAGGCTCAAGGCTGCGCAGGACACACTCCAAATCATAAGGAGTAAAGTACTCAACACAGCAGCGAAGTACATCGACAATCGCCCCACCAAGAGCTACCCAAAGCGGAAGTTGCTACCTGAATTCGATGAGGAGGCCTCAGACCCCCCACAACCAACAATCAAAACAGCCACCTGGCCGGATAGACGACCTCATGGCCAACATAGAGCGGCAAACAACGCCACTCACAAGCCAATACGCGATCCACGCGAGGGCTCGCACCAAAAGGATGGCGCAACCAGATCCATCTATGGACCACGCAAGCGCGCCCCAGCATACGATGTAACACAACAAACATCCGAACAACGCGGTACACCCAGATATAGGGGTGCCGCACACCCCCTATGTTTCACCGATGAGGTGCTGGACCATGAATTTCTAGAGGGATTCAAACCCGTAAACATAGAGGCATACGACGGAACAACAGACCCTAGGGTCTGGATTGAGGACTATATCCTCCATATCCATATGGCTCGAGGAGATGATCTCCAAGCCATCAAGTACTTACCCCTCAAGCTTAAAGGGCCATCTCGTCACTGGCTTAAAAGCCTCCCCGAAAACTCCATTGGAAGCTGGGAAGAGCTCGAAGTCGCTTTTCAGGCACATTTCCAAGGGACTTATGTCCGACCTTCGGACGCGGATGATTTGAGTCATATAACTCAACAGCCCGGAGAGTCATCCCGAAAGCTTTGGAACAGGTTTCTTACTAAAAAGAACCAAATTGTCGACTGGCCGGACGCTGAAGCCTTGGCAGCTTTGAAGCATAGCGTCCGTGAACAATGGCAGCATTAACAAGCCTCATGACCTGCTTTTGCGCGGGTGAGGACAGCTGGCTAGCCAGATGCAGCACCAGCGACCCCAGTACATCTGAAGTTAGAGATGGAAATGGGAAATCATGGCGCAACAGCAATAACAAACTCCGGAATAAAGAAGACACCACGAAGAGCACGTCAGTAAACGCCGGATTCAAAAGCTCTCACTACTAGGAAAAGGGCTATAGATAGGATTGATACTAATGGTGCACCATGGAAGCAGTGCGCCACTACTATATACTAATGGCGCACCAGTTGGTGATGCGCCATTAGTGTGGAAGACACTAATGGCGCACCAGAAACAGGGTGAGCCACTAGTATTAATTTTGTTTTCCATTTTTCCATACAAACTAATGGCGCATCAGGTCGAAGTGCGCCATTACTAGTTCTAACTAGTAATGGCGCACTAGGCAGACAGTGCGCCATTACTGTAATTTTTTTTATTCTTTTTTTTGCAAAACTACTAATTTTTTTTGCTGATCTCGTTGTATTTGGATGATTTTTTTATCCTGTGAACTTGAATGTTGCAATGATGTTTTCTTCAGAGGCTACTGTCAAAAACTTGAGCTACTGTCTTGCAAAGATGATGATCATCGTGATAGTTTGCTGGGTTTTGTCTCCGACCATTGTGTCGTGATGAATATGCAGGTACCCCGAGTTGCCCTTGAGTTTGCCGGAATGTCGATTAACTTCCGTTCCGGCAAATTCGGGTACTCCATATGTCCTATTTTCAGCAAAGGTCATGCTAAAAGTTTTCGTGAATTTTAGCATGACTTTGCTAAAAATAGGACATGTGGGGTACTTGCGACTAATGCATGGGCCGGGGTATCTTAGTACTTAGTTAAGTAGGATCAACTGCCCTGCCATTCTTGCTGCATTAAACCATAGGTGGCAATAGAGCCAAGTTATTAGGCCCAACTTAGAATTCTCCTTTGCATCGGTAAACCCTAGATGATAAACCCAACATAGGTGGCAATAGAGCCAAGTGATTAGTGCCAAGTGATTAGGCCCAACCTAGGGTGCCTCGGCATCGATAAACCCTAAATGATGAAAACTTAACTTGGCTGCCCCGGATGCCTCGGTGTCGATGAGAACCTAAATGATGTACGCTTAGGCTTTTAGGGTGCCTCGGCGTCGACAAACCCTAAATGATGAAAGCTTAGGCTTTTAGGGTGCCTCGGTGTTGACAAACCCTAAATGATGAGACAATGATCTTGTTCCTTGACAATAACCAACTTTTTGACCAAACTTTTTTCCTATTTAGAGTGAAACATGGCCCACAACGATGAGGCCGGTGGTTCGGGCGGCAAGCAATTCTGGGAGCTGTCCCAGGAGATGGAGGAAGAACCTCACCGCTATGAGGACGCCGCGGAAGACACCGATCCTGACTACACAACCCCTACTGGCGTCGGGGATGACACCACTGATGGTGCCGCTGAGGATGCCACCACAGATGATGGCGGCGCACACACAGATGGCAGCCAACCGAAGAAGCAAAGGAAGGACCGGCGCCCGAATGCGCTCCGCACCCTCAAGGAGGAATTCACTCAAGTGGACTCCGACGGGAATCCAATGGAGCCCAAACATATAGTAAAGGGGTACTCGGTTCAGCTCGGGTGCATTCTCTGGAGCACCGTCTCGATCAACACCGAGAACCTTAGGCATAAGGACCGAGGGAATTTGCGCAACCTCCTCTTCACGAAGCTGCACGAATGATACAAGTTCCCCGCCGAATTTGAAAACACACGCCTCTCAGGGAATAAAGTGAACAGTGCCGCCCTCACGAAGATGAGCACGGCCCTGTCTACTTGGAAAAGCACGGTGAAGAGAATGATTGATAAAGGTGATAGTTATGAGAAGATCAAGGCGAAATATCCTTTGATGAGCGAAGATGAGTACAAGGAGTTCAAGATCAAGTGCGAGAGCAGTGCAACCTCCGAATCAAGTCAGTGGGGGAAAGAAATGCAGGAGTTGAACTTAGGGGAACACAAACTCGGTCCCGACGGTTACAGAGTGGCGGAGCCTATATGGGACAAGGAGGACGCGGAGCGTGCCGAGCAAGGCCTACCGCCCCGCTTCAACAAATACAGCGGTGACAAGTAAACCAGGAACTATGTCAGGGCCCGGTACAAGGAGGACCCGATAACAAAGGAGCTTACCACGGATCTGAAGACCAGGGCGCTTGAGCTTCTTCTGGTAAGGAATACACCCCGGCGTAATTAGCTCCATATGGTTGCACTCTAATTAATCCTCAATATTTCTAAATGGTTCACGTTCCTTTCGCAGGACACTAAAAGCAGTAGCGTGGGGTCGTCTAAGAGCTCCCCTTTCGACACCCCTTTAAATAGGGCGTTGAACATAATGAAAACCAAGGATAAGCTCACTAAGCCGACGTCAGCTGGTCATGTGGCCGGCAAAGGCTTGTCCACAAAATGGGGGTCATACTATACCGCTGGTGTGCGGAAGGAGAAAAAGACTAGCTCGGAAAGCCAGACGTGCGAGGTTGAAGAACTCAAGGCACAAGTGGCGTGGATTCCGGAGCTTGTCCAAGAGCAAGTGCAACAAAAACTTGGAACGACGCTCAACGCCATGGTGCCTACGTTGATTCATGGGCTGACGACGTAGATTGCGGGCGGCCAACAGGGGCCTCCCCCGGTTCCCAGCTTCACGGCCAGCAACTCGCACAGCGCGCAGGCGGCGCCATTGGTGTCTCCGGCGGCGGCGCCATTGCTGTCTCCGGTGGAGGTGGTATTCGTGTCTCCGGCGCCGGCACGGGCATTGGAGCTTAATGCACCCGGGTGTACGCCGGCCAGCACCTCGCCAACAAGCGCCCCCTCTGTCAGTTGCACGCCCGCCGTTGGCGGTGCCTCGACACTAGCCGAGCTCGACGGCATCACGGTAACTAAGCCTCTCGGCCGATGACTTCATCTCCTTGCCTTTGACTGGGCATCCCTGACGCCCTGTAGATGTTTTCGTAGGGCACCGCCGGCGTTTCTTGCACTCTTCTGCACTTCGTGGGCGCCGAGTTGGTCGATGTCGCCAAGGGCAGAATCGTTCAACCGGGCAACCCCATGTTCCACGGTAATCCGATGCCACCCACAATGTATAGGGTTGAAGTGGTTCGGGTGCTGCCAGGCTGTGATGATCTGTTACCTGCGATTCGACCCGCTGGGGCTGACGAAGAAGATGAGATGACCCTCAGCGCCTGCGTAAACTGGCCCCTGCTTTGGCCGAAGAGCCAGATTCGTTTGGGGGCGGTGGACACCACCCCACAGACAAGACCGCCAGTCGTGCCGGCGCCAAGCCATGGCAAGAATGACGCAACGCTACCGGACCTGCCAGACATCCCTATGGTACAGGATCCGGACAGCCCTATGGCACAGGATCCGGATGGCGACGGCAACGACGACGGTACATTTAGCAACGTTGATAAGTACTTTGCCGGACATGGGTACGCTGACGAGTTCTGCGAGCCTCTTTCTCAAGAACCCAACCAAGACCACCGCGATCTAGCTGGTACGGCGGAGAATTCCAATTGCAAGAGGCGTCATCTGGCGTTCAGTTCTTAGGACACGCCTCCAGCTCCCGCCTTCACCAAGACTCAGATAGCTGAGGTGCGAAATATTATCAGCCCCAACACGCTCAAGAAGGCGGTCTGTGAGCAGAACTCGGTCCCATTACAGGAGATCAAGAAGAAGGGACGGAAACAAAAGACTAACAAGGGCGCCGGTGTGAGCCAGCCGGCACCGAGTTCGATCCGTGCACAGCACGGGCCACCTTCACCTAAGGATACCTCGAGGAGGGTGCATGTGGCGAGTAGGGCGATGCTACCACCAAATATGCTGAATGCTGCAACCGGTGCTATGAGGAGTCTGCACGACAGTGTTCTTTCTTTGGAGAAGCGGCGTCTCAGAGAGAAGGATGTGGCATACCCGGTTTTTGTGGCCAAGGTGCCAGAGGGGAAGGGCTTTGTGGATGGCGACATCGGCGGTACGATCGTCCTGCGGTTTGATGACATCTTTGCTATGTTTAACCTTCATTCGCTTCACTACACCTTCGTTCAGCTGTTTTCGCTGGGTATGGAGATGCGGATCATTAGAGACAAGACCCCGGACATCGTGATAATCGACCCCTTCTACATGCGTGCGAAGAACTTGAGCAGCGCTGGGGACTGCCAAGTTGCGAGTTCACACCTCGAAGGCGTGATTCTGGCAAACCCAGATAAGGATAACTTCCTTGTGGCTTACTTTCCCGAGTAAGTCATCCCTTAACCGCCCCGTAACATATGATTTCTTAGATTTCGATCGTTCTTTTTTTTCTAACATTCTGTGTTCTGTGCAGTGACACACTTTGCACACTCATCCTCTTAAGCCCGAAATATTCCATGGCCACGTATTTCGACTCGAACCGTAACTCCAACATAGACTACACAAATGTCAAGAAAGTTCTTGATGATGTTCTCCCCGGCTACACCAAATCTGGAGGCACCTTCACCAGGGCAGTTCGTAAGTACGGCAAGCACATGTTCTCACACGATACGAAGTTCTGCTGCGTCAAGCAGCTGCCTAGCGGTCAGAAGGATGCCTACTACGCCCTCCATCACATGCGGGCGATCGTAAGGGACCATTATCAACTTCTGCTACCAGATAATCTCAAAGGTTGGGCCACGAGCTTGTCGGCAGTCCAGGACGCGGACCTCAGACAAGAATTCTTTCGCATCCAGTCGGAGTTTGCGGACATCATCCATCAAGATGTCCTTCATACCTCGGGGCAGTTCTTCCTCAGATATCAACCGTCCAACAGTGAGATAGATGAAACGCTACAAATGCAGGGTGACAACGACCGCGATTTCATGACCATCACGACAGACGGCTTCTTCATCCACGTTCCTGTCCGATGAGTCGAGTCGAAAGTAGTGATGTGTAGTTCTAAAACATTGATTGGCTCATGTTGTAATTATACTTTT
The DNA here is from genome assembly GCF_002162155.2 of Triticum dicoccoides. Classification (NCBI taxonomy): domain Eukaryota; kingdom Viridiplantae; phylum Streptophyta; class Magnoliopsida; order Poales; family Poaceae; genus Triticum; species Triticum dicoccoides. Next base: position 189,082,317 of record NC_041388.1, read on the forward strand.
GTCAGGACCCTGACTCAATGCCACATCGATCTAGCATGTAACACCTCATATCACTTTGCCGCCTCACGCACGGTATTCCCACGGGTGTCGCCTTACCTTAGCCCGGGACCGTTTGCGCCTTTTGGCACACGTATATGACAGTGTCGCTAGCATCCATATGATAAGGAGCCTGGGCTGACATGGCTAGTCGTAAACCCAAAGTGGCACAGACTTACAGGGACAGGCATCCATGACCCAGCATCGAACGTGTCGGTCATCAGCGAGTGAATCCAGGTTGTAGCACTGGGCTAGCAGGACTCCGGTGAACCGGGCTGTAGCAGGCTAACAGGACTCCGGTATTCATCGCGTGACATTTCCCCGAAGGGACAGACACAGGAACGAAGAAGGACACATGCCGGCCAGCCTAAGTGTTCCGGAGCAGTAGCAAGCTACCATGGCTCGGTGAAAACACAAGGAGACATTTCCCGGTAAGAGAGGCTACTAAAGATAAACAACTAGATGGTCAGATCCCACACATACCAAGCATTTCAATAACATACACACAATATGCTCGATATGTGCAAATACAACATGGCATCACAACATGACTCTACGACTCACGTATTTATTCAATAGGCTCCGAGGAGCGAGATATTACAAACAGGGGTCTCACGACCCAACATTCAGAGCATACAAATCAAAACACAAGCGGAAGCTATCATGTCTGAGTACAGACATCTATAAATGAAAAAGGCTGAGAAGCCTGACTATCTACCAAATCCTGCCGGGGGCACAAGATCGTAGCTGAGGTAACAAGCTAAACGTCGAAGTCCACGCGAAACTACTAGTGAGACCGAAGTCTCTCTGCAAAACATAAAATAGGCAAACGTGAGTACAAATGTACCCAGCAAGACTTACATCAGAACTAACTACATATGCATCATTTTCAACAAGGGGATGGTGGGGTTTAACTGCAGCAAGCCAGCTTTGACTCGGTGGCTATCCTAAACTACGACTGCAAGCGACTCTTTTGAGGTGGCGCACACGAGTCCACATATTCACCATATCAATACACCACTATGGATCCGCTCCCGTCTCCCTACGAGAATGCCATCCATAGCACTCACGCTTATCTTGCGTATTTTAGAGTATCCACTTTCACTTGTCTATGAACTGATATAAGCAACCCAGAAGTCCTTTACCGCGGACACGGCTATTCGAATAGATGATGTTAACCCTGCAGGGGTGTACTTCTTCATACATGTTTCCACCACTTAGCGTCTGCACACGACATGTGCTCGGCAGACTTCAAGCGAAAGCCGACGTGGGTGTAGACCACGACCTACCTAAACACTCAAGTCTCTAGTCCAGGTTTATCACCTATTCGGGTTCCATCCATGAGGAGATCCGGCCAGAGTTTCGCTCACAGCCCCAAACGATGTGAACAGGGTTCCGTGACACCAAACGGGCGCCCGGTATACCCGGCCACGTGCCTACCGCATCACAGCCCACCCCTCCGGTCAGCGCTGTCCACGGCCTCCAGCATACTACAAACACCAGAAACTACTTGCAACTCCTGGACAGAGGACGAGGGTTAATAAGAAGTCGAGCGGGGTCATATTTCAGGGCCCAATGTATGGTAGTAGCTGAATCATGGATCACAAACACAGAACTCAGTTCCTGAGGACGGCTGCAATGAGACAACCCACCATGTACTCCTACATGGCCTCTCACCGACACCTTTTACCAAATCGTGTTCACACACTTAGTTCACACGCAGTAGGACATGTTCACGCACCTCTGATTCATCCCCGATGAATCAGACCTGACTCAACTCTAAGCAGTAGCAGGCATGACAAACAAACATGAATGAGTAGGCACAACAGGGCTCAAACAACTCCTACTCATGCTAGTGGGTTTCATCTATTTACTGTGGCAATGATAGGTCATGCAAAGGATAAAGGGGTTCAGCTACCGCAGCAAGTAACAGATGAATCGGTGTTGTCCTAATGCAGTAAAAGAGAGCAGGAGCGAGAGAGTGGGATTTTATCGGAATGAACAAGGGGGTTTTGCTTTCCTGGCACTTCTGAAGATAACATTGAGTCTTCATCAGTGTCAACGATCACATCATCGGTATCACGTCTATCGAGAGGGGACAAATACCGGCAACACAGAAGGGAACACAATCAATGCAATGCACAATATGATGCATGATCATGACATGGCAAAATGAATGTGTTTTGGGCTAATGCAACTAGCAACAGATTAAATGAAGTTGGTTTGAATACAAGATTCAAATTCAAACTCCATATGTGATTATTCAAATGCCATTTAATTGATTTGTGCTAAACAGCAGCTATAAGTTGTTCTAACATGCATGAAAATGGTACAGATGGATTCCTTGAATTTTTCTGATAATTTTTCATATACAAATTATTTAATTTGGAGTTACGGTTGAATTTCTATGATTTTTAGAAGTTTTTACAAATTTCTGGAATTTCCTGAATATTTATAAAATGAACTAAATTCCAGAAAAGGAATATTGCGTCAGCATGGCGTAAGGCTGAGGTCCGCAGGTCAACTGGGTC
>NC_041388.1:189084893-189093821 GCF_002162155.2 Triticum dicoccoides
TTAATTAAAGATTAGGGGCACTAGGGCCCACATGTCAGTGTCAGGGGGTTAGATTAGGTGGTGATTAGCTTAAACTAATCACCTGATGGCGGGGGCCCACCTGTCATAGACCCAGGGGAGGTCAAACCCCTGGTCAAACGACTCAATCCCGCCGGCGTTGAGTCGCCGGCGAGGCCGAGGCGGCGGAGGCCTTCGGGTTTCTTGCTCCGGCGACCAAATGGCTGGCGGAGGGCATCTACGGAATACCCAGGCTCGCGTGCATCTAAAAGGGCAAACGGGAGAAGCTAGGGCGGCCGTAATCCTCGCCGGCGTCGAGCTCAGCGGCTGCCGGACCTCGGGCGTTGGCGAGAACGGAGCTACGGTGCACAAGAGGGGAAACGGAAGGGCGCTGCGGCCTCCTGGGGTTGCTGTGAGCATGACGGTGGGCTCGGGAGCGAGCTGCGGTGGCTGTGGCCACGGCCACGCCATGGCCGGCGGCGAGAAGCTCTCGGCCGCGGTGGATAACCTAGCTACGGTGCGCGAACGACGAAACAGAGAGGGGGAAACGGACGGAGAGCTCACGTAGCCCCTGTAGAAGTGGACGGCAAGCTTGAGGGAGGCCGGACGGGGCGGATTTGACGGCGGCGATCCGCGGTGGCCGAGGAGGGGAACGGCGAAGCTGGCAGCATCCAGGGCTTCCGGAGGGCCGTGGATCGGTGGGGAGGAAGAGGGGGTCGAGGCGGAGCCTTTGAGCGCATCGGCGAGGCTAGGGGGTGGCGGTGGCCGCGAGGGAGCTCGTCGGTGGCGGCGGCTCCGTTCGGGCGAGTGAGGGGGAGAGGAAGCAGAGGAGGGGGGAGAGTTCGGGAGAGTGAGGGAGTTCCAGGGGGGTGGCGTGGCACGTATGGAGGCGTCCGTGGTGTCGAGGTGGAGCGGCAAGCAGGAGGTGGCCGGGGCGTGCGCCGGTGTGCGTCGGCCACGCGCCTGTGCCTACTGGCGCGAGGAGGAAGGCGACAGGGGGGGAAGTGGAGATGGGCTGGGCCGTACTGGGCCAGGTAAGTGGCGCCAGGTAACTTCCTTCTCTCTCTTTCTATTTCTGTTTTTATTTATCTATTTTGTTCTGTGTTGTTTTAGTTTAGTAATATACTAAACCATTTTATAAAATCCTGAAAATAGTTATGTGGCTAGAGTTAAAATATACCAAACCACATAAAATGTTCTAGTAATTATTGGACATATATTATTTATATATCAAATATATATCCAATGCAAATAGCTATTTATTTAATTCAAAGGCCCAAAATAATTAACTCTGAGATACCAAAAATATTGTTTTGAGTTTTACCTCTTTGCAATATTTTCAGAGACTAAGAGGAACATTTTCTTGGACTTCTTTGAGGAGATTTTAATGTTGATCATTTTTAGAAGGTTTCTGAGGCTTTGAAAATTCCTCAATTCAAATTTCATTTGAATTAAAGCATGATGCTCACATGAGGTCTAGCCTAGTGCATAACAGGACCAGGGATGTGACAACTCACCCCCACTAAACAAAAATCTCGTCCCGAGATTCAAGCGTAGGGTAAGGTGAAGGGGGAACGCAACTAGTACAATCTTCACGATCCAGGTTGCACTTCATAGGAACGTTGATTCGATCACCATCATTGTCTTGAAGTCTTGCTCTGAGAAATCCTGTCAACATGACATGGAGGGAAGAAGGAGACTCTAGAAGGGTCGATCTTCTCGAAGATCGAACAACTCACGGAATGAGACATAGGACTATCTCTCGGGTTGAGACACGAGATACACATCAAGAGGGGTGGAAAGAAACGGATGACGAAGGTTCACTAGGTGGACAACAATTCCACACTTAAGAAGGTGGTAAACGATTGTCCACGTAGCGAGGAGTTGAGTTGCCATGATACCACGACGAAACATCCTGGAGGAGGGTGATTCGTAGATTATTTCCTTAAGTGGCAAAAAGAATTACCTTTGATTCAGAGATCATTGAAAACCTTTATACCAGCCTAAGGCAATTCTCAAGCGATCGTTTGGAGGGGGTCAGTAGAATGGCATACTCGGACTTGGATGATGTGGATTACCTTGTTGAAGACAACACAATGGATGAATTTGCTTATCACCGGAAATGGAAGAGACCCATGGTAGAATGGCACATTGGCGGTGCAAACTGGGAACAAAATGCAAATGATGGGAATGATTCTAGTAACTGGGGAGAGGCTCAACAATAGAGAGTTATCCCACTATTGGAATGGTTATAGCATAACCGAGGAAACCGAGAGCGCTATACAGTTAATGCCGACGATCAAACCTAGCACTTGCGCGTGCTCTCAAGAACTTGAGCAATTCCATAATCATCAAGGTTTTACCAACATCCATGTCAAGGGTCCGGTAACACAACTTACTACCATGATGAATGGTGATGGAGGATGCAGATGCAAAGGAAGATAACACCTTCTCAGATTTCACCCTTGGCGGGGCCAAGGAAATAAAATCTGGATGATCGACCGAGAGACATTTAGCACTCCGCTTCTAATGTTCTCCTTGATGTGCTAGTGTAACCCATTCATAGATATGGTTTGATATCTAAAACATCAAGTAAAAAGGTCGGACTTCAGGAACACAAAAATCCATAGGGGCAACTAGGGAGTAAACCCTACGAAATCCCTATGGGGAGGTGGCCAACTTCATCAATCAAGATATTATAATAACAGGTCTTCCGGCTGGGTGTGTTGGCCACGACATCCACTTTACCGGTTATCGCGCGACCAATATTATAATTCTTGGGAAATATTCCAACCATCATATCTGCCTGACATTCAGATCTGGTTGGTGTCAGGATATTCCAGACTCATCGAGTCCAGGAAAAAAAACGGAAGTTTGCAACACGAATCGACAAGATGACGTTGCGAGATTCTCGGGGAATGAACTACGATAGCAAGCTCCAAAACAAGATCTGGTTCTGCTACAAACATGTGAACACGTTGTCCCAGACAAGCATGCCCACATGGTAGTCTTACAATAAAACACTACCGAGTTCTGGTTGGGAACCATCAGCGAGGATATCGAAGTTCTTTCATAAGTCCGGATTAGCTCTTATGAAGATACTCCTTCTCCTTGAACAAATCAGTCAGTGGCTTGGTGTGCTAGGATACACATATGGAATGAAGGTTGCAAGTCTCCAGACCACAGAATACTTCGCACGTGTGCATGACTGACTTGCGATGATTCCAGAGGAAGCAACATTGACTTTCTCGAGTCCACGGCGGCAACTTGCATCAAATGCACATGAACTAGAGGAAGTCACTTCTTACATCCGAACATATGCTTCATGAGCTAGCATGAGCAAATGCTTCAAAAGTTTCCAACACTAACTTATTGTCCAACAAAATCATGGAGGAGATAAGGATGTTGTCAATGGGCTCAACAACTATTCATCTGGGTTTCCTTTTAAAAGGAATTCCATAGTTAAGTGAACAAGTGATAGCATTGGTCAGACCCAAAGGATATAATGGTGTATGCTCGAGGGATCAACCACGAGTAAGAAAACATTACAAATATCGTTGGTTCTGATTTGATTTGACGATAGCCCATACTCAATCAAGGGTTCGGGTAAGATAATAGATCCAACAATCGATCACAGGGACCAATCGATGAAGATATCACCTTTCTTCAACACACACTACACAAGAATATCCCTTTGGAACGGAGTAAGTCAGGCAAGCTTTTATCTTCCAACTCTCCAAGTTGTTGTCTAGCTTAACCAACTAGCTCAGGGTTATCCAACACGGATTCTTGGAGAAAGGGTGGTTTAGAGGATAAACCGACTTGATCACGAGCTCAACATAACAGTCAGGTGACAACCTGGTGATACTTTCGAGAACATATACGGAAAATCACGAACCACCGATATGTTACTAAGATCGAGGACAATCCTGCTTTTCAGGGCAAGACGATATGATCAATAGGGCAAGGATTTGAAATAATCCTAACTCATCGATCGAGGAGTGAGCCAGGAGAATGGACTAGGTAGCACGATCAATCTTAGAATGATGATTCACTAACCAACATGCTAAGAATGAAATTATTGTCCTTTAACTACCAAACAACGGAGTTGCTAGCAGTATTGATTTCACACACCACGATTCACTTGTCGGCATTCCGGTTACGATAACACAGGAACCGAGGAATGAACAATGATGGCGAGAAGTATCACTGTGTCAAGAGTTCATAGGATGGTGTGCAATTCCCATGACATTCTTGATATAAAGATGGTAATACTCCAAGGTAGAACAGAGCAAAAGATGGATTAGCATTTGGATCTGCGGAGTACAATTGTTTTGACCCAATCCTAGATATGTATGAGGTACTGGAGTTTGTTTCTCCTAGTCATTCCGAAATAGAATGGCTTGACGGACCACAAGAGTAATAGGTATCGATGAACGATTGCATGCATACTCTTGACTATCAATTGATAGACGAAGGTTAGTAGACAGCTAAAGAGGGACAACTCAAAGGAACATATAACTTTCTGAGTTGTGGATGCATAGATTAGTATGTCGAACCAAGTTCAACAAGTTTCTTCCGAATAACCCATGCAGAAAAGTAGAACTGGCAGGGTCACAATATATAATGGAGAACTCATCGAGAGCACTCTTGTTGTCATCTTTTGGTTCAGAAGAACTTCTGCCAAGAATGATTCATGGTAATTGGAAGAAGGATGTACCATGAACCTCGAGGACTATCGCAAAGGTTACTATTATCCTAAAGGAACTAGCAACACTATCAACATGATGTAAGTAGGATGAATCTCGGGTTCAAAACCCAGGAATAGAATACCTACTCCTAAGTAGCATCACAGAATGCTTTCGGGAATAAAGGCCTGAATCATCACACTAGGACACAAATCATGGCTAGACCACTAGATGATCCCCTGAGACATCTAGGGTCATAATAATTATTCCAACATAAAGGTCGAGGCAGTAGAATACCTCAACTCAACAATTAGTGTGATTGAGCTGGCATAAAGGAGCATCGAAACCAGAGGGAAAGGATTTTGCAAATGCATCAGACTATTTAGAAACCTGGAATGACTCGGACAGCATAACGACTGTAAATGCTCAGAAGACATTTGAGACATTCACAAAAATGGTGGCATAACCACTCAGAAGCACAATATCAAGGTTTCGAGATCAACAATTAACATACGAAAGTAGTAGAAACTGAACTCAAGCTTAAATCCAACAATCTTATAAGTCTACGGATTAGTAACGCGTGATCCTGATAGAAAGAAGAGATAGCCTAGCTCTTAATCCCCGTAGGAAAGATAAGATGACTCAGATCAGAAGGCATGAGGTATAAGGAGTAAAAAGAGCCTTACGTTCCATCCCACAATCAATTCCCTCATATAACTAAAGAATTTCTAGCCTCAACTTCGACCAGTTTGGCTTGGTAATCCTACAGGCAGTCAAGCTCTGATACCAACGCTGTCAGAACCCCGACTCAATGCCACATCGATCTAGCATGTAACACCTCATATCACTTTGCGGCCTCACGCACGGTATTCCCACGGGTGTCGCCTTACCTTAGCCCGGGACCGTTTGCGCCTTTTGGCACACGTATATGACAGTGTCGCTAGCATCCATATGATAAGGAGCCCGGGCTGACATGGCTAGTCGTAAACCCAAAGTGGCACAGACTTACAGGGACAGGCATCCATGACCCAGCATCGAACGTGTCGGTCATCAGCGAGTGAATCTAGGCTGTAGCACTGGGCTAGCAGGACTCCGGTGAACCGAGCTGTAGCAGGCTAACAGGACTCCGGTATTCATCGCGTGACATTTCCCCGAAGGGACAGACACAGGAACGAAGAAGGACACATGCCGGCCAGCCTAAGTGTTCCGGAGCAGTAGCAAGCTACCATGGCTCGGTGGAAACACTAGGAGACATTTCCCGGTAAGAGAGGCTACTAAAGATAAACAACTAGATGGTCAGATCCCACACATACCAAGCATTTCAATAACATACACACAATATGCTCGATATGTGCAAATACAACATGGCATCACAACATGACTCTATGACTCAAGTATTTATTCAATAGGCTCCGAGGAGCGAGATATTACAAACAGGGGTCTCACGATCCAACATTCAGAGCATACAAATCAAAACACAAGCGGAAGCTATCATGTCTGAGTACAGACATCTATAAATGAAAAAGGCTGAGAAGCCTGACTATCTACCAAATCCTGCCGGGGGCACAAGATCGTAGCTGAGGTAACAAGCTAAACATCGAAGTCCACGCGAAACTACTAGTGAGACCGAAGTCTCTCTGCAAAACATAAAATAGGCAAACGTGAGTACAAATGTACCCAGCAAGACTTACATCAGAACTAACTACATATGCATCATTTTCAACAAGGGGATGGTGGGGTTTAACTGCAGCAAGCCATCTTTGACTCGGTGGCTATCCTAAACTACGACTGCAAGCGACTCTTTTGAGGTGGCGCACACGAGTCCACATATTCACCATATCAATACACCACTATGGATCCGCTCCCGTCTCCCTACGAGAACGCCATCCATAGCACTCACGCTTATCTTGCGTATTTTAGAGTATCCACTTTCACTTGTCTATGAACTGATATAAGCAACCCAGAAGTCCTTTACCGCAGACACGGCTATTCGAATAGATGATGTTAACCCTGCAGGGGTGTACTTCTTCATACATGTTTCCACCACTTAGCGTCTTCACACGACATGTGCTCGGCAGACTTCAAGCGAAAGCCGACGTGGGTGTAGACCATGACCTACCTAAACACTCAAGTCTCTAGTCCAGGTTTATCGCCTATTCGGGTTCCATCCATGAGGAGATCCGGCCGGAGTTTCGCTCACAGCCCCAAACAATGTGAACAGGGTTCCGTGACACCAAACGGGCGCCCGGTATACCCGGCCACGTGCCTACCGCATCACAGCCCACCCCTCCGGTCAGCGCTGTCCACGGCCTCCAGCATACTACAAACACCAGAAACTACTTGCAACTCCTGGATAGAGGACGAGGGTGAATAAGAAGTCGAGCGGGGTCATATTTCAGGGCCCAATGTATGGTAGTAGCTGAATCATGGATCACAAACACAGAACTCAGTTCCTGAGGACGGCTGCAATGAGACAACCCACCATGTACTCCTACATGGCCTCTCATCGACACCTTTTACCAAATCGTGTTCACACACTTAGTTCACACGCAGTAGGACATGTTCACGCACCTCTGATTCATCCCCGATGAATCAGACCTGACTCAACTCTAAGCAGTAGCAGGCATGACAAACAAACATGAATGAGTAGGCACAACAGGGCTCAAACAACTCCTACTCATGCTAGTGGGTTTCATCTATTTACTGTGGCAATGACAGGTCATGGAAAGGATAAAGGGGTTCAGCTACCGTAGCAAGTAACAGATGAATCAGTGTTGTCCTAATGCAGTAAAAGAGAGCAGGAGCGAGAGAGTGGGATTTTATCGGAATGAACAAGGGGGTTTTGCTTGCCTGGCACTTCTGAAGATAACATTGAGTCTTCATCAGTGTCAACGATCACATCATCGGTATCACGTCTATCGAGAGGGGACAAATACCGGCAACACAGAAGGGAACACAATCAATGCAATGCACAATATGATGCATGATCATGACATGGCAAAATGAATGTGTTTTGGGCTAATGCAACTAGCAACAGATTAAATGAAGTTGGTTTGAATACAAGATTCAAATTCAAACTCCATATGTGATTATTCAAATGCCATTTAATTGATTTGTGCTCAACAGCAGCTATAAGTTGTTCTAACATGCATGAAAATGGTACAGATGGATTCCTTGAATTTTTCTGATAATTTTTCATATATAAATTATTTAATTTGGAGTTACGGTTGAATTTCTATGATTTTTAGAAGTTTTTACAAATTTCTGGAATTTCCTGAATATTTATAAAATGAACTAAATTCCAGAAAAGGAATATTGCGTCAGCATGGCGTAAGGCTGAGGTCAGCAGGTCAACTGGGTCGCCCAGAGTCAAACCTGACGTGTGGGGGCCACACGTCAGTGACACAGGTTAGACAGGGGGGGTTAGTTTAGTTTAATTAAAGATTAGGGGCACTAGGGCCCACATGTCAGTGTCAGAGGGTTAGATTAGGTGGTGATTAGCTTAAACTAATCACCTGATGGCGGGGGCCCACCTGTCATAGACCCAGGGGAGGTCAAACCCCTGGTCAAACGACTCAATCCCGCCGGCGTTGAGTCGCCGGCGAGGCCGAGGCAGCGGAGGCCTTCGAGTTTCTTGCTCCGGCGACCAAATGGCCGGCGGAGGGCATCTACGGAATGCCCAGGCTCGCGCGCATCTAACAGGGCAAACGGGAGAAGCTAGGGCGGCCGTAATCCTCGCCGGCGTCGAGCTCAGCGGCTGCCGGACCTCGGGCGTTGGCGGGAACGGCGCTACGGTGCACAAGAGGGGAAACGGAAGGGCGCTGCGGCCTCCTGGGGTTGCGGTGAGCACGACGGTGGGCTCGGGAGCGAGCTGCGGTGGCTGTGGCCACGGCCACGCCATGGCCGGCGGCGAGAAGCTCTCGGCCATGGTGGATAACCTAGCTACGGCGCGCGAACGACGAAACAGAGAGGGGGAAACGGACGGAGAGCTCACGTAGACCCTGTAGAGGTGGACGGCGAGCTTGAGGGAGGCCGGACGGGGCGGATTTGACTGCGGCGATCCGCGGTGGCCGAGGAGGGGAACGGCGAAGCTGGCAGCATCTAGGGCTTCTGGAGGGCCGTGGATCGGTGGGGAGGAAGAGGGGGTCGAGGCGGAGCCTTTGAGCGCATCGGCGAGGCTAGGGGGTGGCGGTGGCCGCGAGGGAGCTCGTCGGTGGCGGCGGCTCCGTTCGGGCGAGTGAGG
>NC_041388.1:189094084-189110074 GCF_002162155.2 Triticum dicoccoides
GGGAGAGTGAGGGAGTTCCAGGGGGGTGGCGTGGCACGCATGGAGGCGTCCGGGGTGTCGAGGTGGAGCGGCAAGCAGGAGGTGGCCGGGGCGTGCGCCGGCGTGCGTCGGCCACGCGCCTGTGCCTACTGGCGCGAGGAGGAAGGCGACAGGGGGGGGGAGTGGAGATGGGCTGGGCCGTACTAGGCCAGGTAAGTGGCGCCAGGTAACTTCCTTCTCTCTCTTTCTATTTCTGTTTTTATTTATCTATTTTGTTCTGTGTTGTTTTAGTTTAGTAATATACTAAACCATTTTATAAAATCCTGAAAATAGTTATGTGGCTAGAGTTAAAATATACCAAACCACATAAAATGTTCCAGTAATTATTGGACATATATTATTTATATATCAAATATATATCCAATGCAAATAGCTATTTATTTAATTCAAAAACCCAAAATAATTAACTCTGAGATACCAAAAATATTGTTTTGAGTTTTACCTGTTTGCAATATTTTCAGAGACTAAGAGGAACATTTTCTTGGACTTCTTTGAGGAGATTTTAATGTTGATCATTTTTAGAAGGTTTCTGAGGCTTTGAAAATTCCTCAATTCAAATTTCATTTGAATTAAAACATGATGCTCACATGAGGTCTAGCCTAGTGCATAACAGGACCACGGATGTGACAACTTTAATGAATTCGTCTCTTTGGTTTGGATAGTCGTTCAACTTAGATGTAATCGATGCTATTTATTAGTAGGACCATCAATCATGATATTAATGTCTTGCTTTTCTCTTCTGATCCTTTTGTTGCATATTTACATATTGCTTATATATTGTCTGTTGTTTGGCTTGTGCATAGAGATGTCGTCGTATGTCGTGTACAAGGGTAAGGTTCCCGGAGTCTACGACAACTGGGAGGAGTGTCGGAGATAGGTTCACCGTTTCAGCGGTAACAGTTACAAAGGGTACACCACTAGGGCGGAGGCCGAATGTAGATACGCCCGCTATCTAGCGGTAGAGAGGAGGGAGCGTTGGAGGAACCGGATGAAGACCAGTTTGATCGTGATGATGCTCATCGTGATGACCACAGCTCTGTTCTATGTGATGGTAGTTTAGATGATCGATATCGACTTGTAATGTGAAGGCAAACTCGATACTCGCGGTCTTGAGACTTGTAATGTTTTATCTTTGTTCGGTCTTTTGAATTCGGAGACTAATATGATGAATTGTATTCGGAGACTAATCTTCTATTGTATTCGATGAATCTGATGTTGCTGTGTGCTGCTGTCTATATTCTGTCCAATAATATATTTTGTAATCTGTGCAAAAATCAGAAAAGCAAAAAAAATAAAACCTAATATTCATACTAATGGCACACCACACAAGACACTAATGGCGCACTGTGATCGTCACACTAATGGCGCATTAACTACTGGTGCGCCATTAGAATGCCAAAGCACATGGGTACATATGGCCCCCTGGGAGGCATTCTAATGGCGCACTACAGGCTATACTAATGGTGCACTACGTGGTGCGCCATTAGAACACCAGATACTAATGGCGCACCAGTGGTGCGCCATTAGAATTTAATTCTAATGGCGTGATGCCAGTGGCCCACCGGTAGTGCGCCATTAGAAGGCAAATTCGGTGCGCCACTAGCATGCCTTTTCCTAGTAGTGTCTCGGCCAGGTGAGCAAAAGCCGCCCTCTAAAGGTGCCAGAGACGAACTGTCCAGCCTAAACAAAATTCTGGACCAAATATGTCAGATCCATAGCACCCCTGGTAAACCAGCTAATCATACCCACAGAGAATGTTGGGACTTCAAGCAGTCCGGCAAGCTCAACGCCGTACACAAGGGGGAGGATACACCAAGCGAAGACGAGGATGAGCCTCTCAAGCAAGACACTGGGGAACAAAAGAAATTTCCACCAGAAGTCAAAACGGTAAACGAGTTACACATGATCAAGGGGAGAAACAAAACGGCACTCCCAGAAAAATATGCCCAAAGGCATACCACCGCGGAGTCCTGCCACTGGTCATCTCAACCGATCACTTTCGACCATCGTGATTACTCAGCAAGTATCCGGCGTGCAGGATGGGCTGCCCTGGTATTAGACCCAATAATTGACGGATACCACTTCACACAAGTCCCGATGGACGGTGGCAGCAGTCTCAACCTGATATACCAGGATACAATCCGCGAAATGGGGATAGACCCAACGAAAATTTGCCATAGCAATACCACCTTTAAAGGAGTAACGCCAGGCCCAGGGGCTCATTGCACGGGCTCCCTACTACTAAAGGTTATATTCGGCTTCCCCGATAACTTCCGTAGCGAACATTTAACCTTCCACATTGCTCCGTTCGAAAGTGGTTATCAAGCACTACTTGGACGCGAAGCTTTTGCTCCCTTTAATGCAATACCACATTACACTTCCCTGACGCTCAAGATGCCCGGACCATGCGGCATCATTACAGTGGACGGAAGTATTAAGCGATCTTTGTGCGCCGAAGAGAATGCGACTGCCTTGGCAGTCGCACACTAAAAATGGCCTCACCAACTAAAGCATTTGATAGGTCGTCAAGACCACGGACGCGGTTAGACGAGTCCGGCGCTGCTATATGTAATTTGTACCGGATTGATGGCCACACCCCTATTACAAATACAAGGGGCTCAATGCGCGCAGACAAGTGGCAATTTCTACTCATTTTTAGTTCTACATGGTTTCTTTAAAAACTATCTTTTTGCACGACAACTTTTTCACCTAAGTTCCTCTCTTTTACAGATGATCATCATGCTATACCCGTCCAGGATACGGCACAACGGAGACACAGGCGCAGACGTGCAGCAGGGACCCGCTCCAAGGATTCTTTTTAGATTAAGACCCTGCGTAAACCTTTTTTACTGTCTCTTATTGATACACATCCCTCGAATTCTCAGTACAATTGAGAAGGATGCTGACGTCTTGGCATGTGGCCATGTCAGAATAATGCACGTAGCTGGACACAAGGGGCTTCTTACAAAGGGCACTATTTAGGCCCGATTTATACCAGAAAGACTGAATACCTTAGGGAGTGTTCGGCGTCGTGAGTTTGGCCTTATATGCATCAGCTCCGAATCATTGTCTTTGGTCAAATGTTGGGTTTGCCCGGCTCCTGTGTTTTGGTGCCTTAAGTTCCGCTTTATCGGCTAAGGCAGCACCAGGAGAACTACTGCGATTGTGCCCTGGTTCATCCGGACGAGCACCTCAGTAGAGAAAGCCGAAAACTAACTGTCATGATATAGCGTGAGACTGGTCAACCACTCGATGACCTATCGGAATGTTCGAATTCCTCCGCCTTAACGAAGGGCCGTTTTCCGGCCAGGCGTATATGCACCCCGAGATCGGGAGAGTGCGGAGCCACCAGGGGCTATCTAGTAGCCCCACTGTCAAACTCCTATGGCTAAGTGAAAGTGTTAAAGCATTATAGTCCGGTTCACCTCCTTAATAGGACCAATACGTTGGGTTAAGTGTGAACACGCATTTTTGCGAGCACCTCCGCATTATATGCGTGGGGGTTGAAGCCGATGACTACAATCTTTTAGGTTATATACATATATACACAAACGGCCGCACAGGAGGCATCACATTGCTTTCTGGCAAAAGTATAAATATAGCCTTACTATATTTCATAAAAACATTGTGTTTACAATGGGAATACATGTCATTCAAACATAATATTCTTTGAACACTAGGACTCTATCAAACGAGCACCCTCAAGAACCTCTTCAAAATAGTGCTCGGCAGCTACTCGGCCTATGGCCAAACCTTGCGCCGCAACAGTGGTAGCATCCCTCTCCGCCCAATATGCCTTGACACGGGCAAGGGCCATCTGCGAGCCTTCTATGCACGCCGACCTCTTCATCACGTTGACGCGCGACACCGCACCAAGGAACTGCTGCACTAAGCTGAAATAGCTGTTCGGCTTCGGCTTCTCCGGCCACAAATGATCTACAACAGACCTCATGGCATGTCCGGACAACCTATTAAGTTCGGCCCATTCGGCTAGCTGATCAGTCAAGGGAAGCGGACGCTCTAGAACGTTTAATTGCGACCAGAATAGCTTGTCCACTTCACGATCTGATTGATCTTGGAAGTATTCGACCGCATCGATAGCGCTCACCGCCAAGTCCATATATGCGTCTGCCGAACTCCACAGCCGATCCAGAGGGGCATACCACGGATCTCCAAACTTCCTCCGCAGCAGAAATGGCTTCCCAGCCGCAATATCCCTGGCTTCGCGCAGCTCCTCCTTCTTCGCCCTCATAGCAGAGCGACTATCTTTGGTCGCCATAGTGGCCTTCTCAAGGTCCGCTGCTTTCACTCGGTTCTCTTCTTCAAGGATCTAGCAACGGTCGGCAGTGCCTTTTAATTCTACGACCATCTTGGCCATCTTTTCTTTGCTTTCGCAATGGGCAGCCTTCTCGGCTCTTAACTCTTTGGCCACCTTCAAAGCAGCCGCGTTACTAACCCTTGCTTGTTCCTTGGCTCAGGCGAGTTCCGCCCGAAGGGTCTCCACGGTGGCAGCTCCGTCTGCAGTCACAACATATTAAATATACTGGCATCATGCTACTCTTATTGTGTGACATTCACCAGAAAACATTACTTACCCTGTGATTCGTCAAGCCACTTATTAACAAGCTCGATGTCGGCGTCTACCGCATCCATTTGTCATTTTAATTCGGCAAACTCACTAGTCCGGCTAGCCACCGGAGCTACCACCACCTGCACATAAAGGCGGTCTGGTTATTGCCTGGGACTATGATCCTCTGTTCACCGCCATTCTCGATGACAACCAGAGACTCAGGGGCTACTATCTACACAAGGCACACCTAACATGTGCGGTACTATCACATATTATTTCACATACCTCAAAGCTTGTCAGTAGACTCATAAAGGCTTCATGTAATCCGCTTTCGGCAGACGAAATTCTCTCCATCACCGTACCCATCAGCGTACGCTGTTCTTCTGAGATGGCCGCTCACCCTAACAGCTCCCTAAAAACATCCAACCGCATACCAGACGGTGCCGGACTCTTTTGTTTGCTCTATTTGGGAGCCGGACGCTGGGGACTTCGGGAGTCTATGGGATTATCTTCTGGCCTCACCGGATCCAGAGAGGCCCTCCGTGACGACACTTCGAGGTCGCACGCTTCTTGAGCGGAGGAGTCCAGGGGAGGCGTTTCGCTCTCCATCATCTCCAGAAGAAGATCCCCCGAAGACGAGCTCAGCTGAGAAGGGCTAAGACCCGAACTACAAGATATATGCGGCGGTTATTTTCTCGGAAGAAAGATAGTATAACTTCACTATTAAAGTATTTTTTGGATCACTTACGACTCGTTGGAGGGCTGATCCCCCCGCGGACTTTGTGCGGCAAGTGCACCTCCCGAGGCAGGACCCTCTGTTGGAGACTTCTTCTCTCATTTGGAGGCCTCAGCTTCCGGATCCTCGGAAGCAGTCCTCTTCCTCCCCGGTTATCCTCCTTTAAGGAGGCGCTCATTCCCTCGGTTGGAACTGGCAGCAATGGGGGCCTGCTTCTGCCCACATTATTCCCCCCCGTATCTTCCTTCGAGGGCTCCGGGCAAGGTGCGAGCTCGAGCAGCTTTTCCAATACCGGATTTTCCAAACCCTCAGGGAGGGGGGCTGAACACTGAATCATCTTCGCCTTTGTTAGCCAGTCCTGGTCAAAGAGCGATCTCTCAGAAATAACTTCATGATTAATAAAGGACGTTGTGTTCGGCTAGAGGATTTCTTACTTGTTCGGCGGCGCGGTTATTGCTCAGGCCCACGTCCTCAGTAGCATTCGGACACTCTATTTGACGTCCGAATAATGACTTGTACATCTCCTCGTGTGTCAGACCGAGGAAACTTTGAATGGCACGCGGTCCTTCTGAGTTGAACTCCCACAAGCGAAGGGGTCGGCGTTTGCAAGGCTGGACTTGACGAACCAGCATAACTTGTATTACCACGACCCAATTAAAATCTCCCACAAAGAGATCTCGAATGCGGCTTTGCAGTATAGGCACGTCCTTGGCTGGACCCCAGCTCAGACCTCTGCTAATCCATGACATTAGTCGTGGTGGGGGGCCCAAGCGGAAAGCGGGGGAAGCTGGCCACTTGGCACTTCTGGGAGCTATGACATAAAACCACTCCCGTTGCCATAATTCGGACACCTCTGGAAAGGAACCTTTCGGCCATGGAGCTCCTTCCATCTTTCCTATTGATGCACCTCCGCACACTGCATGTTGCCCCTCGATCATCTTCGGCTTCACTTCAAAGGTCTTGAGCCACAGGCCGAAGTGAGGGGTAATGCGGAGGAAGGCCTCACACACGACAATAAATGTCGAGATGTGGAGAAAGGAGTCCAGAGCTAGATCGTGGAAATCTAGCCCGTAATAGAACATCAAACCCCTGACAAAGGGATCCAGAGGGAGGCCTAGGCCTCGGAGGAAGTGGGAAACGAACATGACTTTCTCGTTGGGTTCGGGAGTAGGGACAACTTGCCCTCGAGCAGGAAGCAGATGCGAAACCTCAGCGGTCAGGTATTTGGCCTCCCTCAACTTCTTGATGTCCTCTTCCGTCATGGAGGAGGGCGTCCATCGGCCTTGAAGGCTGGATCCGAACATGATTGAAGATCCGGAGAACCTAACCTAGGCTTTGGGTGTTGGAACTCCAGGCGGGGGAAGGGTTTGATTGAGCACGAGAGGGAAAAAGCGAAAACCTTGTCCCTTTATAAAGAGGGTGAGTATCAAGCGTCCTCTCCATAGCCGTTTAGGACTTGCCTATAATCTAGGAGTCCTAGACACGGTTGGGTTACCCACGACCGCATTAATGAGAATCCCGTAATTGGGGGAACACGATCTCTGCTTTGACAAGACGTGTCAAGAAACCGCCCCACGTTATGTGTGGAGCTGGTTGAAGAAAAACGGTTCGAATAATCACCGGGCCATGATATAACATCATGCTGCCAAAACAAGCCAGCAAATTAGATCTGCGAAAATATTATTCTCTCTACGGTGGAATGTGGAACTTATTTTGCAGGGTCGGACACTATCCTCGTATTCAAATTCTTCTGTGATGTATTCAGAGAAGGAACCCGCCTTGCAATGTCGAAGACACTACTGCGTGTCGGACTCATCATCATTGAAGCCTGGTTTAGGGGCTACTGAGGGAGTCCTGGATTAGGGGGTCTCCGGACAGCCGGACTATATCCTTTGGTCGGACTGTTGGACTATGAAGATACAAGATTGAAGACTTCGTGTCGTGTTCGGATGGGACTCTACTTGGCGTGGAAGGCAAGCTAGGCAATACGAATATGGATATCTCCTCCTTTGTAACCGACCTTGTCTAACCCTAACCCTCTCCGGTGTCTATATAAACCGAAGGGTTTTAGTCTGTAGGACGACAATCACAACATACAATCATACCACAGGCTAGCTTCTAGGGTTTAGCCTCTCTGATCTCGTGGTAGATCTACTCTTGTCCTACCCATATCATCAATATTAATCAAGCAGGACGTAGGGTTTTACCTCCATCAAGAGGGCTCGAACCTGGGTAAAACATCGTGTCCCCTGCCTCCTGTTACCATCCGGCCTAGACGCACAGTTCGGGACCCCCTACCCGAGATCCGCCGATTTTGACACCGACAGCTGCTGTGCTCGATCCGTACTCCCGCACCATCGAATTTTCATCCATCGGCTGTGACACATTTCGTCTCGGGCATCAATACTCAGCTGGAGTACTTATGTACTCCCTCCGGTCCTTTTTACTCTGCACATTGGATTTGCCGAAAGTCAAACTTTGCTAAGTTTGACCAAATTTATATTAGAAATTATTAACATCTATAATATCTAATAAATATAATATGAAAATATATTCCAAGATGAATCTAATGATATTGGTGTTGTTATGTGAATGTCTATAATTTTTTAGATAAACTTGGTCAAAGTTGGATGAGATTGACTTCAGACAAACCTAATATGCAGAGTAAAAAGGACCAGAGGGAGTACTACAGGTAGTGCCCGCCGGTGTGGCCATCTATGCCTCGTAACGCCCCAACGCCCAGCTGTGGCACCTTCGCCATGGCCACGCCACCACCGGCCGGTTCATCTCGAAAGAGTGAGTCGTGAACCACGTCACCACCATGAGAATGACATGTGGGCTAGCCGCATTTAAGGTCCACATGTCATTGACTCATAAGCCGGGCACTAAGACACTAAAGTTCGGTCCCATGGGCCCCGAGAGGGAAATGTAACTCCTGCGGCATGCCTTGTGGTGCTTCCGCAGTACGAGCTCATGCCAAAACTGGAATTTGTTTCTTACTACTACCAACTAGTACTAGTAAGGTACACGTGCATTGCATTCATGAGATTCTGGTGGTTTGTGCATTATGCTTCTACATGTGGAGCTTTCTGGATTCTAACATGTGGCAAAATCTGGTGGTATGTAAGGTTAGGCAAGTTTGATTAACTTAGGTGAGTGTTTGCTTCATGCCACGCCTTAGGCAAGCCACACTAAGGCCCCACATGACATACGCACAAAAAATGTGGCAAGATTCCCTTAGGATTGCCAACTTCTTTCTCTTGTTTTGAAGAACTAATAACTTTTCCTATTCTTAGTTGTGGCAATGTTATGGTCTATTTGATTCAAAGGATTTTCATAGGATCTTTGAAGGATTAGAATCCTTATGAATTTTTCCTACGTTGGTCGTTTGATTCGTAGGATTGAATCATGTAGAATATTTTCCTAAGGATTCATTTGTACTACGTTTCACAGGAATTCTAACATGCACTCCAACCTCTTGAAAGAAATCCTTTGTTTTTCATGTGACACAATCAAACAAACTCAAATCCTATAGGGATCCAATGAACATGCCATTCCAATCCTACTTTTTCCCTATTCCTGTGTATCTGCAATCCTATGAATCAAAGAGGCCCTTAGTCATGAATTAAGTTCAACCATGGAGTCTTCTAGATTATACATGTGGCCAAATCTGGTGGATGATATCCAATGGCCAGTAGTGCTCAGATTTGCCATCTTTGTACCGTCGGATTGGCTTCATCCAACGACCAACTTTCAAAGTTTTTCACACACTATATAGGGGGTATAGATATAGATGTGTCGGTCCATTGCAATGGATCCAAAGTATATATATATATATTTAGTGTAGTGCACTCTAAACACATTATCTATTTATTTTTCTCTAACCTTCCGTAGCCATGCAACCAAGCCACATAAGCTTCATGGGTGCCCCACACATCATATTATTCGTACTACGTTGATTGAAAAAAGATAAATCACCCAAAACAAGATCTTCCCGTTTTTTGTTCCTACGATGTTGTGTCGTGCACGTACCTACTAGTTGTATAGTGGTAGTACTAGTAATATAGTATTAGGAGTACAAACTTGATACTATTAGGAGTAGTGCTAGTACAGAATGCTCCTACTCTATGAACGAGCCCCATCTGAAACCAAATTCTTGGCTTCCGTGCTACAGCTAGATCTTTCCCTTGTTTCTGTTTTCCAACCCGGGAGCGGGCGGGGTGTCGGTTTGCTCAACGGCGGTCACACATGAAAGTGAAAATACTAGGCAACATGCCTTCCCTAAGCTATTTGTCGTGCCGGACGGGCCGTGTTGTACTTCCGATTCCCGGGCGTGTGGGGGTGCGACGCGAACGCGGCAGGCCTTTTCCTTTTACCAGCAATGTGCCCGTGTGTTGCGATGGATCCAAAGTTGTAGAATAGTAGTATTTGTTCACAAACTTGAAAGCAATCACTATTATTTTGATATACTCCTAATATATTACTCCCTCTGTACCTAAATATTTGTCCTTTTTTAGATTTCAAATGGACTATCACATACGGATTATATAGACATATTCTAGTGTTTCTAGCAAGATGCCCGCGCGTTGCACGAAGTTGATGGAAATGGTAAGCAAACTTTATAAATTGACGGATGGAGTACTAGTTACAGTGATGCATATAATTAAGCAAAGGGCTTGCACATGTCGGTATTGACTGGAACGAGAATGCGACAACACAATAAGAATTAAGGCCACAATGATGCGATCGAAGTGGTGGTTACCGAACGAAAGAAGAAAGATGGATCCACGAACGTACGACCTCCTCCTCATCAACTTAGTGCGCCGGGCCACCGACCGGCGTCTAACGAGCGGCGGCTTTTGTGGCGAGGTCGAGGTGCTTCTCGGCAAAGGCATCCAAGGCTTCCAGCCGGTTGAGGAAGGCCAACTTCGTAGCGTCCTCACTGTCCTTGTAGATACCTATGTACATGATTTCCTCGTACAAGCATGTGGATGTGTAGGTCGACGAATTCTTGCAGGGCGAGGCGCCTCGCGGCGAGCGCGACCTCCAGGTGGACATTCTTCATGGCGTCGGTGGGCAGTCGCAGGGCCACCAGTGCTTGAAAGAGGTTCCCGCATGGAGGCCGATTAGGGTGGCAGGCAATGAGGAGCCCGGGCGCGTGGGCTGGAGGAGTACGACGATGTCGTCCGCGAGCTTCTTGAGGACGGTGAACTTGTTGCTGGTGGCAACGATCATCTGGTCCAACTGAGAGTCGTAGTTGGCGTCGAAGGCGGCCATCCACCAGCCGGTGTCCAACACCGTCTGGCGACGATCCTTGGCACCATGTCGCAGGCCGGCGTCGTGGACCATCTGGCGCAGCCGCTGGCCGCTCACGAGCATCGCCGCCATGGGTCTGGAGTGAGCTCTTTTGCGGTTAGTGTAGGTGCTTAGGCAAATGCTTAGGTGCATATGATGTGGTAGATGCATTGGAATGGAGGGGCGCCTTTATATGAGGGCAATGAGGGCAAACTGCGTTGCATTCACATCGTGTAGCCTCTTTTCGTGGACCTCCTCCCATTACTTCCCTCATGCATTAATTGAAGGAGGATGCACTCGCCGTTCAACATATCGGGAACCGCTACTCCCTCCCTCGTCTGCATTAAAGCTGTATCGGGAACTGCGTCACCCACTCTCAAATCGAATACTCCCTCCGTCTAGGTGAGTATTAAGTCAGCTTACGAAAACCAAATAGTAAACACATAGGCGTGGTGCATTAACTCTCACGTTGTTTCTTATTTTTTGACATAAATAGAGGAATCAACCAAGAAGAGATGTGGGGCTTGTATGCTTTTAATGACTTGAGACTATCAAACATGACATGCAGTGGTCAGTTTGTTGGACAAGAACAAATACAACCCACGTCAGCACACACGCATCTTATATAGCATCACATCCAATGGCTATAAAAGATGAATGAGACCAAATTATATCTCATCTAGATGAGTTCTAGCAAAGCTGTATTAATAATACTTAGTACTCCTGCGCCATGTATCATATATTAGTATCATGTAGTACTTTATTTATTTATGAGGTATCCAGATGGCACTGCACCTCCAGGAAAAGAGGGTAACATCAAAATTATGGACTACTTTCTTGAGTATGTTGGTAAGGTCCGGTCATAGTCACTTGTTGAAATCTCTAAAAAGACAAATACTCCCTCCGTCCGGAAATACTTGTCATCAATATGGATAAAAGGAAATGTATCTAGATGTATTTTAGTTTTAGATACATCTCCTTTTATCCATTTTGATGACAAGTATTTTCGGACGGAGGGAGCAGAAAACAGAGTTGGTGATGATGGTGTGCGTGCCATCCTGCAATATAGGCCATCGGATTTATATCTAACGGATAGGAAAGAAACTATGGCAATTTTTGCAAAAATATACCCACACGTCTCTCCATGTTCGCAAATAAGGCCTTCCCTCGTTCAACCTTTTCTCTCACAAGATAAACTACTCATACAAATGCATCTTGAGGTGTCCATAGAACGAAGAGAGGGATGATGTGTGTGTGCGCGTGCGTGATCCATAAAGAGTGCCATCGAATTTGTGTGTGCCCACGTCAAAGATATAGAATAGCTGGCCTACTGGAACATGAGATGGGACATGTGCAGTTTGTCTCTGCACTGGTAGAAAAAGGGCCTTTAGTACCGACACTTTAGTCCCGGTTCCAGAACCGGGACTAAAGGCCCTCCACATGGCCGGTCCACCTTTAGTCCCGGTTGGTAACACCAACCGGTACTAAAGGAAATTTTCTGATTTTTTTTTAATTTTTTTTGAAATTTTTTTTGAAATTTTTTGAATTTTTTTATTTTCAAATTACTGAATTATTTTAACCTCTAATCTCTAATCACCCCTCATCACTGCTCAATTTAATCTCTAATCACCCCTCATCATTCCAAATTATCTAACTTCCCGAACGGTCACCCATCCTCTCACTACTCCATCCTAAGCACGCTTAACTTCCGGGTTCTATTCTCCCTCGTTTCCAAGTCTGCACTTGTTGTTTTCCTGACAATAGTAAGATGTCAATCCTATTAACCCTCAGGAATTTAGTTTGAGCATGAAGTCACATATTTCACTGTTTGAGTATAAAACTATTGTTCTAAAAAACAATAATTTTTTAGTAACACTAATATTTCTTGAATAAGTAGTTTGACCATTGTTTGACCACAGTTTGACCATAGTTTGACCAGATTGGACCAAAATTCAAAAATGGTGAAATAATTATTTAATAACACTAATATTCTTGAATAATTTTTTAGTAACACAAATATTTCTTGAATAAGTAGTTTGACCATTGTTTGACCACAGTTTGACCATAGTTTGACCATAGTTTGACCAGATTTGACCAAAATTCAAAATTAATTATTTAATAACACTAATATTCTTGAATAATTATTTAGTAACACTAATACTTCTTGAATAAGTAGTTTGACCATAGTTTGACCAGATTTACTGAAAATTTAAAAAAACTTAAATTTGAGCATAACTTTTTTTCCTTTTGGAATTTGAGGATTCTACAAATTTGCAAACAGGCCGTATGCAAAAACTTTTTAATACAAGTTCGTATGCAAAAGTTATGCCCATTTTACAAATTCCAGAGAGATTTTTTAAATAAAGTCGAAATTCATATTTGTAAATTCTCCCAACAACTAGACCACATATCACATGGAAAACTTATTTTATTTTCTTTTTATTGACATTTCCATCATTTTCTTTTGTTTTTTCTAAAACTGAATAGGCGGTCCACGGGGGGGGGGAGTTTGAAAATGGGACCTTTAGTACCGGTTTGTGCCATGAACCAGTACTAATGCCTCAAAGCCCATTAGTCCCGGTTGGTGGCACCAACCGGGACTAAAGGTCTAACCTTTAGTACCAGTTGGTGCCACCAACCGGGACCAATGGGCATCGCACCCTTTAGTCCCGGTTCGTGGCACGAACCGGGACTAAAGGGCCCAGGTGAACCGGGACTAATGCCTTAGCCGCACGAACCGGGATAAATGCACCCATTGGTCCCGGTTCTGGACTGAACCGGGACTAATGGGCTTACCCGGCCTGGACCAAAGCCCCCTTTTCTACTAGTGCTGTGGCATGGATACCTACATGCAGCGCTCGACTATCGGTGTGTGGTGGGAGAAGAGGGTGGCCCAATTAACTATAGAGGTACAATGGATGGTCTATGTGTGGAGGAGGAGAGAGGCCTACCTCATGTATTAAGGGGAATCGATCTAGCTCATGTATTAAGGGAGATCGATCGACATCCATGCATATGTGTAGGAGAGGAATAATGTTGGGAGAGAGACAGAGCTAGAGTGTTGGAGGGGGTGGTAGTGGAGTTGCTTCTAACAAATGGTGGGATAGGCTTGCTAGACAAACGGAGGGCACGCCCGCAATATCAATAAGATAGGAGATGGTTGCTTGTTGTCTATGCACGTGCGTGTGAGAGACGGGTCAGGAGGCATGCATGAATGACGAGGGGGGACAATGTGGCTATGGTAAGCAGACGTAACTACATAGGAAGATCAATCGCCCTTTGTTAGAGAAAGGAGAGACATAACTTGTGAGGTACGTCGATCGTTGGGGGGTAGTTAAAGTCAATCTAGGTATATGTTGGGAGATCGATCGGTATACATGCATGTGTGTGTTAGAAGCAAATGAGGCACGAGGAGAAGGATAGGGAGAGAGGGATGCATGTAGGAGGTGGTATGAGAGGCATACTATATCGAGGGGGAGGAGTGTGCGAGTACGAGAACAATGAAAAGAGTGGTGGGATTGAGGCATGGACGGTGATAAGAGAAGAGGGGAAGCTTGTGTTTGTGCTAGGCTCACCTGGCTAGAGAGGCATATCGATCGATGTGTGCTGTAAAGAAGGAGCTGGGGGGCCTACACACACCATGGGTGAACGACCTAAAGTCAAAAGACGAATTTGCGCGATGGAGCTAGAGAATGCTGAGGGAGGGTGAGAGGGATGCGGGCGTGTGCATGCACAGGAGAAAGTTAGCGCTAGCTACAAAGATAAGAGGGTTGTGTGGGTGTAAAAGACGAATAGAGATCATATATACTTCATTATAAAAAGCGAATTCAGATATTTGAAGAATTTATCATAGTGTTTCAAACCGACGCATGTGTGAATATATATAACGGTGATACACATGGTGTGGTTATGAACATGTTATACTACATTTAATATATTTTATCTCTACTCTTATAAAAAACGGAGTTGTTGATGATGGTGTGCTTGCCATCCTGCATTATAGGCCGTCCGATTTATATCTAGCAGATAGCAAGGAAACTATGATGGTTGAAGTTGGCAACAATCATGATTGTAGATTCTTATTGAAATAGAGAAACGAATTCAAATTTAGTTCGAATTGCAGCGGTAGTATAGACATTTCGAATGCACTAAAATGTTGGTATGAGTAGGTTACATGCATTATACAGCAAGCAAAACAATTTCATCGGACATAACATGGATTCATACTCCCTCCTTCCATCTATATAGGGCATAAGGAGGGAGTAGCTTTGAATAGCATTTGTATAGTAAAATGGGGCAAGACTCTCTCTTTTGTGTGGTGTGAATAGTTTAATTTTTTTACGTTTTCTTTTTGGTTGAGGGAAGTGCGAATTGATTTGGTACGTACAAGTACAATATTACTACACATTAGGCTTGTCCCTAAAATTCAACCCGCGTCTTGTTATATCCCGAAAATACAGATATCGTGCTCGCAAAACCGGCGCCTTCACAACCCGCGCCTTGCTATCCCGAAATTACAACTCGCGCGAAAACTGCCTCCAGCTGCCAAATCTAGACATGCGAAATCCCCCTTCTAACCTTTAGCCGAAAGGGCCGCTAGTTCAAATCGGTGGGGGGTACTTTCGTAACACACCCTACATTTTGGACAAGCGCGTCCCTATGTCATGCTTCACCCCTCCCATCACCCCCTTTTCGCCATTCGAAATCCCAGGCCGCCATAACCTCTTCGCTCCAGCCGCGAAATCCCACCCTCCTCCATCCGCCACCTCACCGCTGCCTAGCTGGAGCCTCTTCCCCGACGACGTCGTCCACTGCAACAACTCGACGTCCCTCATCCACCTTCCCGGATGAGGATCGGTCGTCCGTCTCGCTGTCCCGCGGTTCAGCCGCCCCGTCCTCCACCTCCAAGGAGCTGCTCCGACGATCGCCTCGTCTATCGCGGTTGCTCCATCCCCACAACGCCGCCTTAACCTGCTCCACCGAAACCGCAGCATCCTCACCGACTCCTCAGACGAAGCCGAGGCCTACTCAGCGCCACGAAAGAGGTTGTACACTCATCGCATCGCACCTTCTCCTTAACTCGACCTCCCGGCACCGACGGTGCTCCATCCCGCACCCCCATGGAGCAGCTACCTTGAAGCCGGCGCCGCGGGCGACATCTCCACGGCGGCACTCCCCCAGTGCGAGGCCCCTTCAGTGGCGGCGTCCATACCAGCCGGATCTGCTGCTGCTGCTCTGGCTCTCGCTCGCTCGCCCAGCTTCTGCTGCTGCTCTCCCCCTCGCTCGTGCTGCTGCTCTGCTCCGATTAAGCCACACTTCAGTCGACTGAATCGACTTTTGGGTCAGTCGT
>NC_041388.1:189110266-189115549 GCF_002162155.2 Triticum dicoccoides
GGAGTTAAGGAAGAACCACCCGCAGCAGGGGCGGGGGCTCGCCAGAGAGGTACCCCACTATCTATCTTAGGGTTCAGGGTGGGGGTGGGGGGCCTAGAGGGCTGGCTGGGGCAGCGGTGGCGAGTTGTTTCGGGGCGGCGAGGCGGCGCTGAGGCCGGCGGTTCGGCCGGTGGTGGCTGGCGGCTCAGGGGGGTGCAAGTTGAAGATGAACTGCAGGCCCTCCCTAAACTACATGTCAAGTGCCTCTCTGCTACCATTGCGTTCAGTTCCGATAGTAGCATTCAGATTCCACAGTAAATTTCAGTTTCGATAGTTAAATTCAGAGTCAACAGTTTTTACCTCATCTGTTGTAGTTAGGTGGTTTTTGGTGATGTTAATTTTACATCCATTTTACATCATCTATTGGAGATGCTATTAGAATCCCACTTGAGATTGACGATGTCTGTCTTGTGCTGCTTCAGCCTTGACGTCTTACGGCTCACCGGAGCTGCTCCAATGACAGAACGATCCATCACAACAGAGCAGTGCCCTGGACACCGTCTATAGATTCCTCAGATCTTCCTCCACACCTCCGACAGCTGATGTTGAGGTCGACACGGCTACGGCAAAGAGGTTGTACACTTGTTGCATCACTTATTACTATACATTCACGTCGATCCATTAGGGCTATTTTGGTTCAATAGAAAAACATCGATCCACTGGTTGTTACCATCACTCTAAATTTCTGCATGCTCTCCTTACATAATCTCACCATCTTTTTTCATATGCATGTCAGATATTGTACACAGTCATGCTGAACATGTAGAGAAAAAGAGAAGAGTTTTGCGCGGCAATACAATGTCATGTAGACATCGCTGCATGGTGGGTTCAATGGCAAACCCTCCCCACCCCTCTCCAGCTTGTAATCCAGAGGAAGATATCTGTTCTAAGGCGGATTCAGACGCCGCTGACCACTCCTATTTACCCCCAAGGTGTTTGCTCTACCATGGCATGATGATGTTAGTCATATCATGCATATGTTGCCTTGTAGTGCCTACTTTTGACATCATATATGTCATCTGCTTAGTTTAGACATGTTCTGTAATGCCACCTGTTTAGTTTCTATATCATATATGGGAATTATGCAGTCTCATGTCTTTTAGCCAGCAATAATATATGTGAAATGTGCAATGCCATCCTGTTTAACCAGGCATCATATATTTGAATGATATCTTGCCCATCCTTTTCTTCATTACATTTCCATTTGTCGACAATGTTTGTACATTAAACTACTCTTCCTGTGAATCAGCCATTTGGGTGGGAGATGGAAAAATCTGGAGTGAAAACAAGGCCTTCAGAGCAGACAGTGCTACCTGTCGAAGCAGATCCCTTGTTGGGTCCCGATAGCTCCTCAGAGATGGATTCAGAGACAGATGACCAGTCCTATTCCCCACTGAGGTGTATGCTCTAACTTGGCATGGTTATACTGCTCATATCATGCATACGGTGTCTTGCATTGCATAGTTTAGACATCATATACACAATATTCAACACCATGTTCTTAGTTCAGACATCATATCGAATGCCCTCTATTTAGCATATAAATCACATATGTGAATTAAATGATGCGATCCTCATTACTGAGATAACATGTAGGTGAATTATGTCATGCGATCTTGTTTAGTTATTCATCATATCTTTGAATTATGATATGCTATGCTATCCAGTTTAGATAGACATCATATATGTGAAATTATGTCATGCTATCCGTTTTAGTTAAACAATATACATGTCAACTATTTCATGCCCTTTTTTTCCACACTATCTATTGCATCTGTCTCTCATACAATGTCTGTACATTCAACTATGTTTCCTGTTTATCAGCCATTTGAATTGGAGCAGGTGATGCCAGTATCTAGCAGACAAAAAACACGGTCTTCAAATAAAACAGTGCTACCTCTTACTGGAGATAGCAC
Organism: Triticum dicoccoides; assembly: GCF_002162155.2. Classification (NCBI taxonomy): domain Eukaryota; kingdom Viridiplantae; phylum Streptophyta; class Magnoliopsida; order Poales; family Poaceae; genus Triticum; species Triticum dicoccoides. The sequence continues at coordinate 189,112,222 of NC_041388.1, forward strand.
CCCGGTTGTACATGCACAAGAACCAGCCCTACCACACATAACCCAAACTCTCTGAGATTGTACACCTATTGCGATCGACAGAGAACCAGCTTCACCCAATCTAACCCCAACCCCAGCCGATAGTAATGTAACACCCCGGATATGATTTACCTAATATGTAATCCTACTCTTGCCGTTTCCTGCGTTAAGTTATTTTATTTTTCTCGGGTTTGGGTTTTTGTCTCCGTGTGTTGTTGTCGTTGTCATGCATCTCATATCATGTCATCATTTGCATTGCATTTGCATACGTGTTCGTCTCATGCATCCGAGCATTTTCCCCGTTGTCCGTTTTGCATTCTGGCGCTTCGTTCTCCTCCAGTGGTCATTTCTACCTTTCTTTCGTGTGTGGGGGTTAAACATTTCCGGATTGGACCGAGACATGCCAAGCGGCCTTGGTTTACTACCGGTAGACCGCCTGTCTAGTTTCGTACCATTTGGACTTCGTTTGATGCTCCAACGGTTAACCGAGGGACCGAAAAGGCCTCGTGTGTGTTGCAGCCCAACACCCTTCCAATTTGGCCCAAAACCCACCAAAACCCTCTGCATCATCTAGAGCGTTTGATCACGATCACGTGGCCGAAAACCGCACCTCATTTGGACTCTCCTAGCTCCTCCTATGCCTATTTAAACCCCCCTCCGAAATTCTCGTTATCCTCCCCCCGAAACCCTAGATCTAGCTTCTCCGCGCGGCCGGACACGTCCGCCGGCCGCCAGACACGTCCGCCACGCGCCCCATCCAGTACCGCACCGCCACCTGTCCTGCGGGGGACCGCTTCGCCGCCTCAGCCGCCAGGGCCCGCGGGGCCCATCGTCGGCCCTCCCGGCTCGCTCCTCCACCGCTCGGACGCCCGCGTCCCGCCGCCTCTCGTCCCCGAGGCCGGCCACCGGGAGCCACTGCGCCACCATCTCCGGCCAACTCCGCCGCCCGGGTTGCCGAACCGGGCCGCCGCCTCCAGTTCGCACCGGCGCCGCGTCCGGCGACCACCACCGTCGCCCCGTCCTCCTCACGCCGGTTCCATCTCCGGCGACACGCCCGCCGGCCCCTTCCATCTCCGGCGCCATCCCCGCCCTGGTGATCGGTGTTTTCCGGCGACCTCAGCTTCCGCGCGCCGCTCGATCTGGATCCGGATCCGGGTGAACAGTAACCCTAGATCCGGAGGGTATATTTTTCTTCTAAGTCCCCGATTTCCAGATTCAAATGCCCTTGTTCATCATGTCGTAACTTTGCATCCGTAGATCCGTTTTGGGCATATAGCATATCCAAATGTTTGCCTCAGAGAGCACATCATTTCATCTCATTGCATCATTTTCATTTCAGTTCATCTTGATTCCCGAAATGCTGTTGGAAGAGTGCTATTTGAGATAATTGTCAGATCTGCTGCTCCAAATAGCTTTTTTTGATTTTTGCCATGATTAATGTGTGCATGATATGCCCCTGAGCTCTACATATGTTTTGTTATATGCTTTGTCATCTTTCCGGAGGTGCCATCCATGTATTTTTGTGATTTGTGTGGTGACTAGCACAAGCTTGCAAAGTGGAGCATTCGTTAATGCTGATTTCAGGGACTTAGCAATTCCACTAAGTCATTGATCTATTTATATCAATATGCCATATGTTCATGTTGTTTCCTAGTGATCCGTGCCAGTTTTGAGGATGATCAGTAATGATGATTTGTTAATCTTGTAGTGCTCTATCCATCCAGGTCTTTGTTTGCAATTATGGAGCACCCTAGCTTGAGTCAATCAAGCTCTACTTTTGCTATTTCATGAATTTGGGCAGATTGTCTACTTGTTAGCGATTTTGCCGAGGATGTTGTAGTCGATCCGTGCATGCTATGTTATTATTCTTGCCATGTCTAGCTTTTATAATGTGTATTCTTGATGGGTGTATGCTTATATTGTAATGACATGCTCTGTAGTGAGCGCATCGAGCTCGTAAACATGCCTACTTGATATCTGATTTGCATGTTCCAGTTTTTCTCTAAGTCTGTGACCTGATTATGTTTTTGCCATGTTCACATGCTTGCAATTGTATTTTCTAATCCTTTTTGGTTCAAGGTCACTAAGGGACTTTTGTTAAGCTATTTGAATAGCTCCATGCCATGCCTTGCTTTTCCATGTTAATTTCCTGTAGCATCTAGTTTTCTTGCTCCAAAGTGTGCTACCTGATCTGAAATTCCAGACAAGTGTTAATTTCACAAAGTCTGAGATCTGTTTATCAATTGCACTTTTGCCATGCTTGTTTGAACCTGTTAATGGATGAATTGGCCGTAGCTCAGTGTTCATCTTTTGTTAAGCATCATGAATGGATTCCTGCCATATATTTTGTTGCTATGTTTGAGTTCTGTAGCATGTTTAACTTGTTGCATTTAGATGGCTACGTGTTGTATATAGCAGACCGGTGCCATATTTGAATTGCTTGCCATTTCCAAACCGTGTCTCTGATTCCGGTGTTCTTTATATCGATTTCAACCGAAATCACCTCACCTTTCCAGTGACACACTTGGTTTTCCAAGTTGAGGCTAGGTTCATTCATTCCTTGTCAAATCTTGCATATGCATCACATATCGCATCCCGCATAGCTTACCATGTTTGCATCATGTTGTTTGAGCTTTGCACGTGGTTGATTGTGTTCCGTTTGTTTGTTTGTCTTGTTTGGGTAGAGCCAGGAGACGAGTTCGCTAACGAGGAGCCCGTTGAGTTTGCTTTCGAGGATCCAATCAACTCTGACAACATTGCAGGCAAGATGATCATACCCTCGAAATAACTTCTATCTTTGCTTTGCTAGATGCTCGCTCTTTTGCTATGCCTATGCTATGATGCCTACCACTTGCTTATCATGCCTCCCAAACTGCCATGTCAAACCTCTAACCCACCATGTCCTAGCAAACCGTTGATTGGCTATGTTACCGCTTTGCTCAGCCCCTCTTATAGTGTTGCTAGTTGCAGGTGAAGATTGGAGACCGTCCCTTGTTGGAACATTGTTTACTTGTTGGGATATCATTATATTATCTTGTTATCTTAATGCATCTATATACTTGGTAAAGGGTGGAAGGCTCGGCCTCTCGCCTAGTGTTTTGTTCCACTCTTGCCGCCCTAGTTTCCATCATATCGGTGTTATGTTCCCGGATTTTTGCGTTCCTTACGCGGTTGGGTGTTAATGGGAACCCCTTGACAGTTCGCCTTGAATAAAGCTCTTCCAGCAATGCCCAACATTGGTTTTACCATTTTCCAACTAGCCTTTTTCCCTTGGGTTTCGCGGACTCAAGGGTCATCTTTATTTTAACCC
>NC_041388.1:189115789-189122647 GCF_002162155.2 Triticum dicoccoides
AGTGTTGGTCCAACCGAGCGATGTCCGGGGCTACCAGGGGCAACTCTGGGATGGCCTGCCTGACGTCTTGCTCATCCGGTGTGGCCTGAGAACGAGATATGTGCAGCTCCTATCGGGATTTGTCGGCACATCTGGGTGGTGTTGCTGGATTTGTTTTAACTTGTCGAAGTGACTTGTAGAACCGGGATACCGAGTCTGATCGGAATGTCTCGGGAGAAGGTATATCCTTCGTTGACCGTGAGAGCTTGTCATGGGCTAAGTTGGGACTCCCCTGCAGGGATTTGAACTTTCGAAAGCCGTACCCGCGGTTATGGGCAGATGGGAAATTGTTAATGTCCGGTTGTAGATAACTTGAACCTAAACTTAATTAAAATGAATCAACCATGTGTGTTACCGTGATGGTCTCTTCTCGGCGGAGTCCGGGAAGTGAACACGGTGTTGGAGTAATGCTTGTGCAGGTTGTTCTCTAGTTATTCGTTCGCGCTTTGCCTTCTCTTCTCGCCCTCTTTTGCGAAAATGTTAGCCACCATATATGCTAGTCGCTTGCTGCAGCTCCACATTTTACCTTGCCTTACCTATAAGCTTAAATAGTCTTGATCACGAGGGTGCGAGATTGTTGAGTCCCTGTGGCTCACAGATTACTTCCAAACCAGATGCAGGGCCAGACGACTCCGTTCCAGATGATGCGCTTGAGCTCAAGTGGGAGTTCGATGAAGCTTCCCGTCGTTACTATGTGTCTTTCCCTGACGATCAGTAGTGGTTCCCAGTTGGGGCGATCGGGACCGTGTCACATGTTGGGTTGATCTTTTATTTTGGCGCCGTAGTCGGGCCATGAGTGATTGAATGATGTAATGCTATTTATGTGCTTTGTTTGACGTGGTGAGTGTAAGCCAACTATGTCCCTTCCCCTTTTTTATCTATATTACATGGGATGTTGTGAAGATTGCCTTACTTGCCGCATTGCTTTCAATGGGGTTATGCCTCTAAGTCGTGCTTCGACACGTAGGAGATATAGCCGCATCGAGGGCGTTACAAGTACCCCAGTTCCTATTGACACAACACTATCTCCACCATAGAGTTCCCAAACAAGAGCAGTTAGTAAGGCAGCTCCAGTGCCGAAAGGGCCAGTACTATCACGGTGAACCCCAACTCCACTAGTTAGTACGCTTATTCCTATGGAGGAAGCACAACCAGCTAGTCGTAGTTTAGCATGTATCGCATTTGATGTTGTTAAATCGTATGTGGGTATCTTCCGATCTTGGAAATATTATACTGAAGATGAAGGAAAATGCCAGTTGTAGGTGTTTGTCCGGGAGTTATGTGTAAGTAATGTTATTCATGGCAATTACTTTGCTTCGTCCCATACATCCTACCTCCATGATGGTTATAATACAACAAATTTTCCCATTTTTTCTATAGAGAAGGACCGATTTGGAAACTCAGGATGAGGTAACCTATGCTAATACCTCTGCTATCTTCAAGAATATTACCTGAAGAAAATGTACTTCACCGGCAAACAAACTCATCAAATTCCCTTACGTTCTCCTGAGACACATTTACTAGACGATGACTGGGAACGCCATGTTCTGTACTGGTCACAAAGCAAGAATGTGGTAAGGTCTATGAGCTCATTTTCTATTTTTAAGTATTATATTCTTGCATCTTATTGTACTCTGTTCATGTAGAACAAGTGCCTAAACCTGAAGAACAACTGTTCTTATTTAAGATTCCATTACTATCATAGTTAAAAAAAGCGCTAGGCATTAATTGTGCGTTTTTCCACCACCTTGCGCTTTACTGACCAAAGCGCATGCTTATGCGCAGTTATGCACAGATTATGGGTAGTTATACATAATGCGTTTTGCCAACGCCTAGAGCCTAGGCGCGCTTAAGCGCTCGCTTAGGCGCGCCTTTTTTAACTATGATAGCTTTGCTCTTGTATCACTATATTTACTCATACAAAGTTATTTTTAAATTGAAGGATCCAATCGAAACTCCAATGGCACAGCAGGTATGTTCACGCATGTTTCTTTAACAGGTTTGCTCTTATCAATAGCTCCGTTGATTTCAATTTCAATTGCGTATACAGTTGACTTTCATATCATGCACATTACTAGCATCACAACAGAGCCAATAGTGTTGTTGTACATGTAGACCTGTGGTACCCATCTGAAATCTTGTTGTGCCATGTAGTTTCCGACGCTATGTATTCTTTCACTGCTGCTTTGTCTTGAACTGATATGATTTGAACCGTGTCTCTATTTTGATTTGGCAAGACAATGAAGTGACCATAGGACATAGATATATGGTTGTTTGATGCTTTTATTATCTACTAGTACTTGGCAATACAAGACTTGGTAGTTTAATCCTGTCCACCTTACTAATGAACTGTTTCACTGAAATGAGTTTCATATACTAGTACATGCTAAACTTGTTATGTGTCTGCTTGTTTCTTCTTTTAGAATGCTGACAGAATATTGGGGAAGAGTGCCTTATTAAGCAATGGTAAAGGAAGTAATGCAGATAAGGTTTAGGATAGTGATACATCCTTGTTTGTCTCCAACAAAGCTGATAAAACAGCTAAGGAAGACTATCTTGAAGACAGTGAGACAACCCAAAGTCCTGTCTTGGTTTAGTGTTCGAGTTACTGGCCACTACCGCTTGCACAAGCTATTCAAACTCATTGTCTGAATCAGTTCGGTTTCTTGAGTCTCAACTACAAGCTGAAAGACATCGATCACCTGTGCTGCGACAAGAAGTGGGAGGACTGCGGAAGTCCCTGGAGCATTCAGATGCATACTTTCTGGTGCAACAGCAAGCGTTCGAGGATTTTAGCGCCAAACAGGGCAAAGCTAATCAGCTTGCTAAGCTTATTGCCAGCATGGTGGATACCCATGATAACATTTCTTGAGCTCTTCTGAAGTTGTTTCAGTTATGCTCTTGTTTTGCTGCCGCGTTTATTTGCATTGGTGGCCAATTTTGATGGCCAGTGTATGTAATGTGCTGCTTTGTTCCCTATATTTGCACTGGTGGCAAACTTTGATGCCCAGTGGATGAAATATGTGTAATAGCGGTAATAGACTAGCGTTAATTTCTTGCTTATTTATTTCCTTATTGTCTTGTTTAGTTGTTTGCTTGTAGTCACTGATGTTCTTTTTCTGTTTTTTTCTAGTGGCCACAATAGCCTATTTTTGGTAACTAGGCCAAAATAATCATGGGCCTTCTACGGGTCGTATGATCCATGGGCCTTTGTCCGGCCGTAGGATCCATCGGCCTTCTATACGGGCCTTAGGGTCCATGGGCCTTCTATGGGTCGTAGGGTCCATGGGCCTTCTACAGGCCGTACGATCCATGGGCCTTCTATGGGCCATACTATCCATGGGCCCCATACGGGCCGTAGGATCCATGGGCCTTCTATGGGGCGTATCATCATTTCGCCAATCATGGGTCGTACTATTCGTGGACCATAACGGGCCGTTAATAGGCCGTATTTGATAACTCTATGAAAACCGCCCAACGGTTTTTTTACATGAAAACGGCCCAACGTATTAACGGTACGCAAACGTGCCAACTGTAATGACGGGCTGAATTTGGCCCACAAGCAGAAAATGACAGTAATGGGCCGCATGTAAGCGAAGGCTGCAAATGAGCCCAAGAATCAATGGGCCCTGAGACCGCCGAAAGATAACTTGGGCTGGAAACGGCCCAATGGAAAAACGGGCAGTTAATGGGTATAAAGTGATACACTGTTATTACGGGCCAGTTTCACCACGGGCCGTTAATGGGCCAACAGTTACAAAGGTCCTCATATGGGCCGAAAGAAGTCATGGGCCACACATGGGCCGGAAGTTAAAACGGGCTGAATCATATTGGACGGCCCAGATGACGCTACTGGACCTAATTCGGAAAGGGCGTAACAGGCCTTGGGTTAGCGGGCTGTAAATGGGCTATATGCGAACAGGCCGATAACCAGCTTTCAATGGGCCAGCCCGCCACCTTTTGACCAAGTCAAACGGGCCGGCCTTTTCACTGGAATGGGCCTCTGTTGGGCCGTGCCACATGTAGCCGTATCATAGGCGCCTTCAGTCCAATGAGTGGATGACATCTATCCCAACGGTGAGCCGACACGTGTTTCCTCCACCAAATGATGATTTTACACGTGGAAAATCCCCATTGGTCAGGGCTGTTAACGGGTTATCGAATCCAAAACCCGACCCGATAGCTTAACGGCATTCCGTTACGGTGGATGCCACGTGTTGGTCACCCTTGACGAAAGCACTTCTGTGACGCACGATTTATCCTCATGGAAGTGGACACTTCCGTGATGATAATTTTGGTAATGTCATGGAACACTTCTACGATAGCACATGTATGACTATCTTGATTCTGTCATAAATTTGTCAAGGATGTACATGCATGACAAAAAACACGACCTACTTTGACAAACATGTATCATCACGGAAGTGTATTTTTTTGTAGTGCTAACACATTGTACCACATAATAAATATTGTACCACATAGGACCTACTACATTCTCTTAGGACCTACTATATTCTCTTAGGTAAAATAGCATAAAACAATATAGCGCATGACTCTCCATTATGGAGAATGGAGATTATCCTGTCTCCAATTCTTGTCTTCCGCACAATGTTTCTTCCAAGAACCTCCTTACGACTGTCCATACATTTTTTTCCATTTTGTGATTTTCATGTCTCCATCTCTTTTAGAAATCCGATATGGACAAGTGAGATTCGTAGGACGACCCGGCTGTATGTTCAAAACATTAAGGCGACCTTTCTGATATATCAGATGAGGCACACAATCATCCGGGATTTTCTGTTGAAAAACATAGTAATAACTTAGTAGTTAGCAATGTAGTTAAGTTTTAAAAGAGTTTATGCAAAAGATGCATGGATGCCGTAGTAGTAAAAAATCTTACCATGACATCTCCATGGATGTTACCGTAGTTCAACACATGCACTAGTGGCACATGTTGACCATATGTGGAGGAGTTTTATTACAGATATTGTAATTCTCAAGATCAGTACAAAATGCCACCGGATGATTTTTATCCTGATAAGTTAACTCAAAGCCATCGGCGTAGTAGGTTCTGTCTACCATGTTCCGCACATTGTTTGAACAATTAAAATAAGTTGACAATGGAAATAAGATGTCAACTATTTTGAAACGAACAATATAAATTAGTTAAGAACTATGTTTGAGAAACTCACATAGCGGTAGAATTGGAAGTATATCAACACGGACCCAAATGTCCAAATTGTCTTGGTCGATGTCAGGATCACCAAGATCCATGGTGACAAACATACCCTCTTTAAAATCATACATCTTGCAAAGTGCTTCCCAACCCGGGCAACCAAAATGGGATACGCTCTCAGAATTGTATAGATTTACCTCAAAATCCATACCATGATGGGTCCTTAGGTTAATTTTCTTTCTTTAATTCCTCTCATGATCTTCAAAACCCATCCTCTCCAAGACATAGCGTCTTGCATGGCATGGGATAAACTAGTCGAATTTTAAAAGACAAAAATTACACGTTGAAGTAGTACAAGTCGAGCTTAATTACGAAAAAACACTTTGCGTCGTAGCTTACCGTATCACAATCGAAGGCCTCCTCGAGCTTAATGTTGAAGCACCGATCTTCGTCCATCTAAGGCCTGTCGTAGAAACGCCAGTCATCGTGGCATGAGGAGCACTACCCCGGGAGACTTTCGTCGTCCGAGTACGACATTTCCTATGTTCATAATTCAAATATTAAAATTGTAGAATTAAATATATGTACTATAAAAATTAAATTAGATCATTATTATACATCACAGGTTGACTATCGGTCTGCTGAGTCTATATGGTGGAGACTCTGCCTCACTGATTCCTCCTCTCTGACATTTGCGACCATCGGTGATGGTCGTTACTCCTTCTTTTCCCTAGTGCATAACAAAAGTCTAGCACAAGAAAAAGAAGGAGAAACGACCCCCACGACAACAGTCGGGATTCTTCGTCCTCTCTCATATATGGTGGATACACACCCTCGTTGATTTTTCGACCTTTGGTTATGGAGCCTCGGCAGACTTAATGTCAACCCAAAATGTCGTTTAATTATTTTTCTAGAAAATCCAGGCCACTCGATATTTCCTACATATTCTAGCACAAGTCATGCCAAAATTCATGAAAAATTCTGGCATGACCTTTTCTAAAACAGGACATATCGTGCGCCTGAAATTTGCTAGGACAGAAATTAATCAACACTCTGGCAAAACATAGGCCACTCGGAGGTGTAACATGAACATGATCGGCCACTTGGGCAACCACATATCCTATTTGAGCAACACAAGATATACATGTTTTTATCTACATCATATCTTATATGACTCATATTGACATGGAGATTTGGCTGGTCTCACCTCGAGGTCGGAGGGGGTCGGTGACGGGGACGATGGCGGGGATGATGGTGGGGCTCCTTGTTTTCTTCAAAAACAAAAACCCTATAAATAAAACCCTAGCAAACGACATCGATGCGGGAATAATTGCTCAAACTAAAAAAATAACAACAAATGTGACATGTTCAACTAGTTCTATTAATTTAAATAGTTCTTACTAAATATAAACTTACTATAAATAGAAATAAACTAAAAATAAACTAGTTCAACTAGTTATATTAATTTTCTTACTAAAAATACATTAGTTCTATTAATTCAACTAGTACTTACTAAAACTAAACGGGTTCAACTAGTATATTAATTTACTTACTAATTATTTTAAACACTTAATAAAAACAGTAAAAAACACTTACTAAAAGTAGGGAGGAGGAGGATAGAGGAGGAGGGGGAGGAGGCCGGT
>NC_041388.1:189122889-189200774 GCF_002162155.2 Triticum dicoccoides
GGAGGAGGAGGGGGGAGGAGGGAGTACCTCGGTGAGGAGCAGCGCGGCGGCGGCGCCGGACCACTTACGGGTTCGGCGCGGGCGAGAGCGAGTGAGGGAGTGACTGTCCAGGGTGAACCGCTCCAGGATAAGGTAAGTAAGTAGTAGCGCGTTTTAGAGAAACGCGCTACTACTACGGGCCATATCAGTAGCACTGGTTAGTGGAACGCGCTACTGCTAAGTGGGGCTAGCCATCTGCGCCCAGTACAAATATAGAAGCAACGCGGTTTGGCGGAACACGCTGCTACTAAAGTAGTAGCAGTAGCGTAGTTTATTTAAAAATGCTACTACTAAGTAGCAGTAGCGACCTGTTTTGTCCAGCGCTACTGCTAAGATGTTGTATAGGTTTTCCCTAGTAGTGGTTGTGGAATCTTCCTCGTATACGTCATCGGCTGTCCGAACTGGCTCATTAGTGAACCGCCATGGGGGACCTCGGCCTGACCCACTAGTCGGGAGACGACGTGGTGTGTACCCTCTAGTCCAGGACACCGTCGATGGCCTATTGTTATTGAGGGCCCAAATTATGTTTAGGCCTATTAAAGGCCCACTGTGGGCACAGGCCTACCAACAATAAGAAAGCTCATGCTGATTTAGGCCCAGATATTTTTAGTGGGCGACATGCAAATTACGTCCCATAATCGTTTTTAGCCCAATTAGAATTGTGGGCCCGACGAATGTGTGGCACCCCGGCTCAGAGGAACCAGAACACCCCGTATCCCAGTCCAGCGATCAAGTCTTTTGGAATATGGCATTGCTTGGTCATAGAACAAATCAGCTCTTATTACAAATGATATGGATACAACGGTTCCAATATCACAACGGATTACATCGGCGTGGCGACACTACGCCTGACAGGTTGCTCTATGCTAGCGGCAGAACAACTCATAGCAGCGAAAGAACTTCTAGCAGCGGAATAACAACGATAGCAGTGGACTCCACTTCGTACGGACCCTGCCTGGAACGCTGATCCTAGCTCACAAACTCGGGATACTCGGCAATCAAGCAAACATGGCATGACATGCGAACTGGCATGGCATGCCAGGTGAGTACTTTAAATGTACTCGCAACCTCACAGCAACCAAAAGCAATCAAGACAAACAACAACATGGCATTTATAGGTTAAATCGATAATGAACATACTACAACTAGAGCAACGTGGCATGGACAGGGTGAACAAGATATCACTAGAACCATATCAGATGAGAATGGCATGAACATATGAACATGATGATACTAGCTTGCATCATGTTTAAACTATCATGATTCACATACTCTGTTCGAGGTTACCTCGTAACCACCACATGTACCACTTACCATCATGGACATCACACGATCACCTCAGGATCCAATCAAGCTTGGTATTAACAATACCGTAGTAATCATTACCTGACCACAAGGAGCTTGATCCTTACCCGTGATTATCGCATAACACCACAAACATCAACCAGCTTCGGTATCCACGATACCACTATGATCCTCTCACGACCACATCAAGACCAACCAACTTCTTTCCTCATCCGACCGGGGTTATCATTAAGCAGGTTATTATTACTGTTGACCCATGGTGTGACCTACTAGGAACTTGTCCCATATCCGCGGGCGCGGCTATCGATAGATTATACACTCTGCAAAGGTTAGTACAGTATACCCACACCACGGAACCGAAGGCATCGTGCTCCCATTTGGGTGGACCAACGGCGTTCTGACAAAACCAACCTATTGCCTGACACTCACCCGGCCACTCTGACAAAATCCCCTTCGGGCTAAGTCATGGGTGGCCATGATGCCACTCTGGACATCTAACGACCACCGTCGTGGCAAAACAAAAACGGTCCCAAACGGGGACATGAGATCTCAATACCAAACACGGGCACACAAGGCTTATATCTGCCTACCTGATCACGGTAGCACGCGGCCATAACCTTCTCTCGTTGGAGGCTGATGCGGGTTGAACTACGTCAGTATTTCCCCAAAGAGGAAGGGATGATGCAGCACAGCTATAGTAGGTATTTCACTCAGTGATGAGACCAAGGTTATCGAACCAGTAGGAGAACCACGCAACACCACGTAAACGGCTCCTGCACACAAAGAACAAATACTTTTAACCCGACGTAAGAGAGGGGTTGTCAATCCCTCACGGGTAAAAAGATAGGTAGAATTGTAGTAGATTGGATAAATAGATCTCGTGGGAATTCGAGATAAAATAAATAAGTAAAAATTGCAGCAAGGTATTTTTGTATTTTTGGTTTAATAGATCTAAAAATAAAAACAAATAAAAATAGATTGCGAAGGCAAATATAATAAAGAAGAGACCTGGGGGCCTTAGGTTTCACAAGTGGCTTGTCTCGAGAAAAATAGTACACAATGGGTAAACAAATTACTGTTGGGCAATTGATAGAACTTCAAATAATCATGACGATATCTAGGCAATGATCATTATATAGGCATTCCCTCCTAGATTAGTGGACCGACTCCTGCCTGCATCTACTACTATTACTCCACACATCGTCCGCTATCCAGCATGCATCTAGTGTATTAAGTTCATGGAGAAATGAAGTAATGCAATAAGAACAATGTTATGATGTAGAAAAGATCTATTTATGTAGAAATATACCCCATCTTGTTATACTTAATAGCAATGATATATACAGGTCCGTTCCCCTTCTGTCACGAGGATCAAGGACCGTAAGATCGAACCCATAACAAAGCACCCCTTCCCATGGCAAGAAAAATTGATCTAGTTGTCCTAACTAAACCAAAGATTTGAAAAATAAGTACGATGATATAAGTAATCATGCATATAAGAGATTAAAGAAGACTCAAATAACATTCATGGATAAAAACATAGATCTGATCATAAACTCAAAGTTCATCGGATCCCAACAAACACACCGTAAAAAGAGTTACATCGAATAGATCTCCAAGAGGCCATTGTATTGAGAATCAAAAGAGAGAGGGGAAGCCATCTAGCTACTAATTATGGACCCATAGGTCTACAATGAACTACTCATGCATCATCGTAGAGGCACCAATGAGGATGATGAACCCCTCTGTGATGTTGTCTAGATTGGATCTGGTGGTTCTGGAATTTGCGGTGGCTGGAATTGATTTTCGTCGACTCCCCTAGGGTTTCTGGAATATTGGTGTATTTATAGAGCAAAGAGGCGGTGCGGGAGGCCACTGAGGTGGGCACAACCCACCTGGGCGCACTTGGGCCCCCAAGTGTGCCCTAGTGGGTTGTGCTCCCCTCGGAGCTCCCCTTAGGTACTTTCTTGGCCCCACAAGTGTCTTCTAGTTCAGAAAAAATCACCAAAAAGTTTCAGTGCGGTTGGAGTCCATTTTGTATTGATTTCCTGTGAAGTAAAAAACAAGCAAAAAATAGCAACTGGCACTAGGCACTATGTCAATAGGTTAGTCCCAGAAAATGATATAAAGTTGCTATAAAATGATTGTAAAACATCCAAGAATGATAATATAAGAGCATGGAACAATCAAAAATTATAGATACGTTGGAGACGTATCAGCATCCCCAAGCTTAATTCCTGCTCGTCCTCGAGTAGGTAAATGATAAAAATAGAATTTTTGATGTGGAATGCTGCCTAACATGTTCATCACACATTCTTTTCGTTGTAGCATGGGCATTTGGACTTTTATATGATTCAAAGGAATAGTCTAGTTTTGACATGAAGATTTCAATACTCAAGCATATCAACAAGCAACCATCTCTTTCAAAATATAAACACTAAAGCAAGTTATCCCTAGCCCATTATGCTCAATCATTGATCCATTCATGAAACACACTCGCATATTTGCTAAACCCAATGCTCAAGTATGATCATAGTGCCCCTTAGTTGGTGCTTTATAAGAGAAGATGGAGACTCAAGTAAAAATAAAAAATTCATAAAGTAAATAGAAAGGCCCTTAGCGGAGGGAAGTAGGGATTTGTAGAGGTACGAGAGCTCAAAGCGAAAAAGATAGAGATAAAACATTTTGGGTGGCATGCTTTTCCTGTCAACGAAAACGATCGAGTATTTCCCAATACTTTCCATGCTAGATATATCATAGGCGGTTCCCAAATAGAAAATAAAGTTTATTCCTTTTTCCACCATACTTTCACTTTCCATGGCTAACCGCATCCACGGGTGCCTTCCATAGCAACACCTTCCAAGGAATTTATTATTTGACAACATAAAGTAAATTCATTTTTTTGATTTCAGGACTGGGCATCCCTAATACCTTTTTCGTACTCACATGCAATGACAAGTGAGTAAACACTCATCTTGAGAATAACATATTTAGCATGGAAATATATCAACCACCCCTAACGTTTCATGAGTGGTACGAGCACACAAAAGATAAATTTATTTTGAAAATTAGAGATGGCACATACAAATTTGCTTAGAACGGCAAAAGAATACCGCATATAGGTAGGTATAGTGGACTCATATGGCAAACTGGTTTTAAAGGATTTTGGATGCACAAGTAGTGATCATACTTAGTGCAAATGAAGGCTAGCAAAAGATTGAGAATCATCCAACCAAGAAACTAAAAATCTCATAAGCAAGCATTAAGTAGAAGTAACACCGAATAATGCACCACAAGTAGGATATAAATTTCATTGCATAATTATTGACTTTCGTGCATGCATAGGGAATCACAAACCATAACACCAATATTCTTACTAAATCATAATAACTCATCAACATGGCTCACATATTATATCATCATATCGCAAAACTATTACAAGGAATCAAGTTTATTTTGTCCAATGATCTTCATGAAAGTTTTTTATTATATTCTCCTTGGATATCTATCACTTTGGAACTAGTTTCATATGTTGCTTTTAATAAGCTCAAACAAATACAAGTGAAGAACATGAGCGTCATATTTATTTGTCTCAAAAAAATTTAAGTGAAGCAAGAGAGAATTTCTTCAAAAATACTAAAGCACACCGTGCTCCAAAAGATATAAGTGAAGCACTAGAGCAATTCCATAGATCATAAAGATTTAAGTGAAGCCTATAGAGAAATTCTAACAAGTCATAGCATAATTTTGGATCTCTCAAATAGGTGTGCCCAACAAGGATTCATGACTTAAAATAAAAGACAAAACAAGCAAAGACTCATAGCATACAATATGCTCCAAGCAAAACTCATAATATGTGACGAATAAAAATATAGCACCGAGAGTAATACCGGTGGTCGTTAGAAGAAAGAGGGGATGCCACTCGGGCATCCCCAAGCTTAGTTGCTTGCTTCTCTTTGCATCCCCAAGCTTAGGCTCTTCTTACTCCTCATTCCTTCATCCATCGTAATATCACCCAAAACATGAAAACTTCAATCACACAAAAGTCAACAAAACCTTCGTGAGATCTGTTAGTATAAGAAAGCAAATCACTACTATCGGTACTGTTGCAAACCCATGCATATTTTATTTTTGCATTATATCTACTGTATTCCAACTTTTATATGGCAAAAACTCTTCAAAGGAAAGCAAATAATCGTCAAAACAAGCACACAACGCGAAGAAAACAGAATCTGTCAAAAAACAGAACAGTCTGTAGCAATCTGAATATTGTGAATACTTACGTAACTCCAAAAATTAAGGAAAATTAGGAGAACGTGAGAAATTTGTATATTAATCTTCTAAACGAATCAGTATTTTATCACGCTTCTCTTAAAAACTAAAACTATTTTCATGAGCGCAAAAGTTTCTATTTTTCAGCAAGATCAAATTAACTATCACCCAACATTATCCTAAAGGCTTTGCTTGGCACAAAAACTAATTAAAACACAAAAAAACAATCATATGCATAATTGTGCAAACACTCAAGAACAGAAACAAAAAGGCAAAAAAATTATTCATTTGGTTACCTCCCAACAAGCGCTATCGTTTTATGCCCCTAGCTAAGCATAATGCAAGGATCTAAGTATTGTCATCTTTGTTTCTAGATCCATATGATGCCCTCATGATTGATTCATATGGCGGCCTAATTCTTGTTCTAGGGAATTGTTCCATACCCTTCCTTATTGGAAATTGAAATTTAATATTGCCTTCTTTCATATCAATCACGACACCAATAGTACGTAAAAACAGTCTACCAAGAATAATTGGACAAGACGGATTGCAATCAATATCAAGAACAATAAATCTATGGGAAAATAATAACATCATTAATTCTTCCCATAGGATTTTTAGTATTGGAATCCGCCAAAGGCAAATTTAAAGAACATTCTTCAATATAGGTAAGACCAAGCACATCAGTGATGAGACCAAGGTTATCGAACCAGTAGGAGAACCACGCAACACCACATAAACAGCTCCTGCACACAAAGAATAAATACTTGCAACCCGACATAAGAGAGGGGTTGTCAATCCCTCACGGGTAAAAAGATAGGTAAAATTGTAGTAGATTGGATAAATAGATCTCGCGGGAACATGAGATAAAATAAATAAGTAAAAATTGCAGCAAGGTATTTTTGTATTTTTGGTTTAATAGATCTGAAAATAACAGCAAATAAAAATAGATCGTGAAGGCAAATATAATAAAGAAGAGACGCGGGGGTCGTAGGTTTCACTAGTGGCTTCTCTTGAGAAAACTAGCACATAGTGGGTAAACAAATTACTGTTGGCCAATTGATAGAACTTCAAATAATCATGACGGTATCCAGGTAATGATCATTATATAGGCATCACGTCCAAGATTAGTAGACCGACTCCTGCCTGCATCTACTACTATTAATCCACACATCAACCGATATCCAACATTTATCTAGTGTATTAAGTTCATGGAGAAACAGAGTAATACAATAAGAACGATGACATGATGTAGACAAGATCTATTTATGTAGAAATAGACCCCATCTCGTTATCCTTAATAGAAATGATACATACATGTCGGTTCCCCTTTTGTCACTGGGATCAAGCAATGTAAGATCGAACCCATCACAAAGCACCTCTTCCCACGGCAAGAAAAATCGATCTAGTTGGCCTAACTAAACCAAAGATTTGAAGAAGAAATACGAGGCTATAAGTAAACATGCATATAAGAGATCAAAGAAGACTCAAATAACTTTCATCGATAAAAACATAGATCTGATCATAAACTCAAAGTTCATCGGATCCCAACAAACACACAGCAAAAAGAGTTATTTCAAATAGATCTCCAAGAGGCCATTGTATTGAGAATCAAAAGAGAGAGGGGAAGCCATCTAGATACTAATTACGGACCCGTAGGTCTACAATGAACTACTCACGCATCATCGGAGAGGCACCAATGAGGATGATCAACCCCTCCATGATGGTATCTAGATTGGATCTGGTGGTTTTGGAACTTGCAGTGGATGGAATTAATTTTCGTCGAATCCCCTAGGGTTTTTGGAATATTAGGGGTATTTATAGAGCAAAGAGGCGGTGCGGGAGGCCACCAAGGTGGGCAGAACACGCTTGGGCCCCAAGGCGCACCCTGATGGGTTGTGCTCCCCTTGGAGCTCCCCTCAGGTACTTTCTTGGCCCAACATGTGTCTTCTGGTCTAGAAAAAATCACCAAAAAGTTTTGCTACATTTGGACTCCGTTTGGTATTGATTTCCTGCAAGTAAAAAACAAGCAAAAAACAACAACTGGCACTAGGCACTATGTCAATAGGTTAGTCCCAGAAAATGATATAAAATTGCAATAAAATGATTGTAAAACATCCAAGAATGATAATATAACAGCATGGAACAATAAAAAATTATAGATACATTGGAGACGTATCAGAGGCACTGGCTGTCGGCGTTCTAGTAACCAGGGTACCCAGACTTGCCTGCCTGCAGCCCATGGTGTGGCTCCATCGACGGCCTGGTACGGCCCCTCTACAAGGCCACCACGACAAGACCCTCGCGAGGGGCCAAGCCTCTCGGGGGGCGGGACGATGTCAAGATCTCCCGAGGGAGCAGTCTCCCCGGGCGACCTCCTGAGGAGTGGAGATTTCTATGAAGTTACCCGGCCTCATGAGGCTACCATGACACAAGCCATGACAACCAAGGCATGTGGGCGCCAGTAGGCCCAGAGAAGGAAGTTTCCTCTTTGGTGCTAAGGAAGCAAGGACAGGCATGGGTTCCCGAGGAATCAGGCAAATGTTTCCATTCCGGTGCAACGAGACCGAGACCCCCAGCGCGGTAGGATGGATGTTATCGCCGAGCCCACCATTGTGTCACGACCAAAGCATTGCAGGTGAAGACCACCTTTTGTCAGGATAAGATGTACTACTTGTCCCCTTTCAAATTGGCCACTGTGGGATCCCTCTCCACCTATGTTTTGGGGGAAGAGGACCGAGGACACTATAAATATAGGTTAGCCACCATAGTAGAAGGGGAGATCGGATCCTTTCCACTCTCACCCATAGACCTCGCGAGGTTGTTCATACCTTGTACTTGTTCATCCTTAGCCCCTCATGAGGAGAATCCACCACAAAGCCGGAGTAGGGTCTTACACTGCAAGGTGGACCGAACCTGGGTAAACTATCGTGTTCATCTTCTTTCTTGCCCATGCCAATCGAGCTAGGCCATGGGGCGATGGGCTGGTAGGCTGGATAGGTTGAGTTCATCACACACGCCCTAGAATTCGGCCCTTTCTTGGGTCTGTGGAGCCCTGAATCTGACATTTGGTGCGCCAGGTAGGGGCGTGTCGAGATACTTGCTTCTTCATCAACCAAGTTCTGCCCTCGCTCCATCGCACCCATGGCGGAGGCTCACCGAGCTTGCGCTGGGCGTTGGGCCACTCACGCCACCCGGGTAGCTGCCCTTGGCCGCAGAGCTCATCGTCACCCCATGCTCGCCATGGCTAACGCTACCACTAGCGACACCGGCCGTCGGTAGTGGGGCCCGCCACTGCCCTCTCCCACGCGCGGTCCTCCGACCACGCCGTGGCATTGTCGTTGCACGCTTGCCTGGGGCCGATGAACACACAGGTTGCGCTCCTTGTGGCGCGAGAGTTGCTGAGATGCCGGCTAGCGGAAGGCAGCCATGACGCCTTGCTTGGTCGGGTCACTAAGCTACTCGATGCCTCCTGCGAGGCCACGGAGCCCTTTCATATCCTTCCTACGTCACAGACGCCACCAAGGGTTCGCGCCTGCTCCCGTTGTGTCTGCTCTCCCTTTCGGAGGGAGTTCGGAGTGTCCCGCGATGGTGATCTCGCACGCAACGCCGCCCACCCAACTCAAGATGCATTCCCCGGAATATGACCAGGATAGGCGGCCCCTCCAGGAGCCACAATGAAGTACCACCCCTTGATTAACACGACTAGGCACCAGAGATGGTGGGTAGAAGAGGGGAGGGACTAGGGGCTGGTTTCAGGACTATGGCCCCTGGTTCCTGTGTGCCTCCATCGATGGACTCGTTGTACGAACAAAGGAGAGGCCCGCGCACATTCCGCTCGTCGACCTGGACGTCGGGATCACTGAGGCAACGCGGGACCGGGGAGCCTTACGAGCCAACCCAACACCCCGCCGACACCTTAGACAGCAACGGGCACAGGTTACAACCAATATCTTTGGAACATGTCGCGCTAATTTTGGATCGCAGGTAAATCGTGCCCTGACGGCACGCCTCAAGGCACCGGCCCTGCCCCGGGCGGGCAGGGCGTGCCAGGAGGATGTGCGAGGATGTGCCCCACGCGCGGCGAGGGAGCCCGGTGCCAGGGCTCCCCCCCGTCATGAGGCATATGGCGCCACCACCGCGAGGGAGCCTGCTATCTGGAAGCGGGTCCTTCTCCAAGGAAGGCCACCGAGCCCTCCCCCAGTCGAGGACCCACAGCGACCTTACCACTGCCTATGTAGCCCCTTGCACCTTGGTCCTGTCCTAGTTTCCGGATGCCCCAACGGTGGTCGGGGTATGCGCGGGGCGTGGTCCCCGCCCAGGGGCAAGAGGCGCCCCTCAAGTCTCCGCTCGTGACATTCTCACGTAATAATGAGTGGGGCTGTACACTCCCCGAAGTCTCCTGAGTGCTGCCCTTGAGCCTCACGGGACTCCCACCCATGTCTAAGTGGAAGCCCCATGCTCCGCGCTAGCGGACGTCACTGTCCCCCAATGGCTGTGACCATGCCCAGTGGAAGCCACATGCTCTGCACTGGCGGGAAGGCTAGAAGACTAGCATAGGTGCTGGACGCGGCTATTTTTTTGCCTTCTCTTGTAGCCGAATTTTCTATTTCTTGGAATGAACTTGTAGCTCTTGCATTTTGTTGAAAAGGGGAGGGTTCATGGTTTTTCGTTCTTCTAGATGTTTTCTCTTCTCTTGGTTTCCGTTTTTGCGAAAGATGGCGTGCACATGTGGCTCACTCCATTGCACCCCGCGAGCGGAGCTGGACATGGTGCGCACACTTGGGTCACCCGGCGGCACTAAAGACGCCCTAAGGGCCTAGGCTGCAGCAGTTGTGGCCTTGTCCGTGCGCACGACTCCGTGAGAAAGGCGCAAGGCGCTCAGGAGTTCATCACCAAGGAAATCGAGGAGCTTCAGGAGGCGCAAGCCATGCGTGGCGAGCGTCACCCTGCACCATCGGGTGTAGCCGCAACGCCTGACATGGGCTGCGAGCTGCGTGTCTGCATCAACATCCGAGGTCTCAACAGGCTGCTTCGTGGGGCCGCTTCTGGCCGTCCCGTGTCGGCCGAAGCGGGGGCTACCCCTGCAGCTACGTTCGCATGCCGTTCGGCCTGCTGAACATGGTCACCTCGTACAAGCGCTTCATCCAGGGGAGCCTTGGCGGCTCATGGGGTGAGGCGTCAGGTGTCCCTGACTGAGAAGGCGCTGGACCCTCGCGAGCTCTCCGGGCCTCCAGAGCCTTTCGGGCCTCGGGAGTCGGCCGGCTCGTGAGGAGCGATCTCTACAACATGCGTCTTTAGCTACTCCAACGCTTCTACAACGATGGCGCCAGGTGACTTTTTGGTTTGTTCAATTGAAGGCACCCCTCAGGCTGCATTATACTCAGGCTACTAGGGCCCGCCCCTACATCTGCGTCATTTTGATTCATGTACTCCGGACTAGTTGTGCATGATAAAGTTATTATGGCTGTTAACATTATGTCTATCGACCCGCCATCTATGGAGTTGCCTTCCGCTATTCCCGCGTGTTGCTAACCCACCTCTCACTCGTCCCACGACGAGGGATGTTGGCATAGCGTTTGTGCTCGGGTCCATCCCTGCAGCGCTGATAAACCTAAGAGACCAAGCTCTATCTCGTGGACGGCCCCGCGCACGTCACATCACTGGGTCCTTAGTGCGTTTGTCTTCTCGCAAAAAGATCACAGGCAGGATAGCAAGCACGGCTACCCTTTGTGTTTTATTACTGACTCGCAGGCACCTCCGGAGGAAGGACCATAAGCGGCTTCGCCAACACCTCACCATCGCAAAAGGATGTCATGCTACGTACCGCGGGGCGTAACCCCTCCTAGTTACCCCCTCGGAGCGAGCCACTCTTTTCTCGTGCAAGTTTCTTGCACGTAAAAGGGGGAGCCTTGAGCACCGCGCCTCAGGGGCTCCTACCGGCTCTCGAGCCCTCAACCCATGGCCTTGACAACGGCATCGCGATCTGGCATACCAGCAACGGCCAAGCCTCGCTCAAGGGCCTGGTCCCGAGGACGTAGAGCACCCTGGCGAGTGGGAGAGATGGAGTCGGTAGGAGCCCTGCGGGGGGGGGGGGCATCAGTAGAAAAGCACAGCCTAACGTCGCACAAGAAGCTCGCCTTCGTGGCAAGGAAACCATCACAGGCTCACCAAGATAAGTCGCCTCACGTGCCCAGGCGTGGACCCCATAATCGGTGTTTTGTCTCTTGTGATTTCGCTCAGGCAAGGAAACTCCCCTTTCAGTACTTCGGGAGCTGCTTGCGCGCCAAGGGGGACCTCCTGAGCATTGTGCCTCAGGGGCTCTTACCGGACCTCAGGCTGCTCACCTCCTGGCCTTGACCACGACATCACGACCTGGCATACCCTCGACGACCGAAGCTTGCCTAGGGACTAGGTCCTATCGACAAAGAGCACTAAGCTACCACAAGAATAAAAGGGGGGAACCGTGCCCGAGTGAGAGACGCAAACCATCATAAGTTAGGGATGCTAACATTAAGGAAAAATTGTAACGATCTTTACACACCCCCGCTGGGCCCTCCATGATTTTTGTGCCAGAATGAAACAAAAGGAAAGGACTTCCTGAGGATCGCAACCAAGACATCGTCACCCGCGACGCCTGGCCAGCGTCATTCCTCTCGTAAGCACGAGTGCGGTGACACGACGGCTTGTAGTAGGCGTCGTCGCTTGAGCTCGGTTCGGAGGAAGCGCTGCTGCTACTGGAGGAATCACGAACAAGGCCAAGGGCAAGTTCACCGCCGGGGGCCTCGCCGCCTTGCCGGCCTGAAGAGGGGTTGCCGTGTCAATCGCCTCCCCTAGGGCAGCACTCCATACAACGGTCGTCCTCTTAGAAGACCTTGAAGAAGAGTGTCAATGCCCCATCATACTCAAAGTGAATGGTATGCCACCCCTCCGAGTTGCAGGAGCGAGCGATTGCTCCCCATCCCAGGGTCATGAAGACGTCGCCAGAATAGACGACCTCAACCTCTGCCTCTAACGCTTTGCTGCAGCATCCGTGGTGCTGTAGCCACAACTCGGTGGGCCCCTCGATGGTATCTCCCCCGCAAGGGACCGCGGGAGCTGGATCCACGTGCGCACCGGCATTGCCGTCTACACCACGAACTTGCGGGCCATGCCGCATGCATGGGCTTGTGGGAAAGGTGGTCACGCGGCCATCGCTTGTTCTCCCCCACGACTCCGACCCCCGCGACTTCTCCAGTTGCTCCCGCAGATGGGGCCATGTGCATGAACGTCCATGTTGACAGGAAAACCCGACGAGGTACGTTCGTGCCAGGGCCGCGCTACCGTGGGCGCCGCAATGGCCTCGTGAGGGCAAGCGTGTCTTTTCTTCGACAGGAGCAACTCTGGTTTCGCCTGGGGGGCCTTTCCCTTCTTGGCGGCCAAGAACCTCCTCACTAGTGCCATGGATGCCCTGGCGAGATTGCGTCGCGGCGAAGAATAAGAAGGAGCAAGAAGCAAGAAGATGAAGACGGGCTGGGGGCTCTGCCCCCCGTATTTAAAGGCAAAGGAAGGCTAACCGCCAACCTCTCACATTCCAAGCAATGATGGCCCTGCTGCATGCACCAAGCAGTTGTCAAGTCCGAGAAGTTGTCGGCTCAGCGTGGGGAAGCGGAGACGCCCACGTCCCGTCAAGCACCATGCATCGGCCTAGCCCACAGGCGATTGGGGCCCACGTCGCATTGCCCTTGCCTCTTGTCTTCGCCTCAAAGCCATGTCCGAGTGCGTCTTGCGCCCGGGGGCTAGTGTCGGTGTTCTGGGAAGCAGGGTACCCAGACTTTCCTGCTTGCGGCCCAAGGCATGGCTCCACCGACGGCCTGGTTCGGCCCCTCTACAAGGCCACCAAGACAAGACCCTCGCGTGGGGCCAAGCCTCACATGAGGGAGACGTTAAGACCTCTCAAGGGAGCGTCCTCCCCAGGCGGCCTCCCGAGAGGCTACCATGACGCAAGCCATGACGACCAAGGCAGGTGGGCGCCAGCAGGCGCAGAGAAGGTAGTTTCCTGTTTGGTGCTATGCAAGGACAGGAGTGGGTTCCTGAGATATCAGGCAAAGGTTTCCGTTTCGGTGCAATGAGACCCAGACCGCCAGCGTGGCAGGACGGATGTCATCGCCGAGCCCACTGCCGCGTCACACCCAAAAGATTTGCACGCGAAGACCACCTTTTGTCAGGATAAGATGTACTACTTCTCCCCTTTCAAATTGGCCACTATGGATCTCTTCCCACCTACGTTTTGGGGGAACAGGACTAAGGCCACTATAAATATAGATTAGCCACCACAATAGAAGGGGAGATCGGATCCTTTCCACCCTCACCCATAGACCTCGCGAGGTTATTCATCCCTTGTACTAGTTCATCCTCAGCCCCTCATGAGGCCAGTCCACCACAAAGCAAGAGTAGGGTCTTACACCACAAGGTGGCCCAAACCTGGATAAACTGCCATGTTCATCTTCTTCCTTGCCCATGCGAATCAAGCTAGGCCATGGGGCGACGGGCTGGTAGGCTGGATAGGTTGAGATCTTCGCACACGCCCTAGAGTTTGAACCTTTCTTGGGTTTGCGGAGCCATGAATTGGACACTGGCAAGAGGCATGACAATAGACCGCATTAAGGACGTCCCATAAAGGCAAGTGTGGTTGCACTGGTCAGCTCGGCTCGATGGCACTATGACTCATCCAACATGTGCTGAAGTTCGATTAAAATTTGGTTTAACTAGAATGATAATGAGCTGAGTCATATTAAAATAATATGTTGCATATGAACATGACAACGACATGAACATGGACGTGAAGTGTAACCATTAAATATATGAAACATTAACGTCAACAATAATAAAGCCCTAGTCCACTAGCTGCAGATGAACATGGCATAGCGATGGTCTTGCATAACACGGGTACTGTCATAAAAGACGATAATAATCCATCGAAGAACATTACTAGTACCAACATGTACTACTAACAAGCCTGATATACAATAATAATACTAGCAAGTAGCACTTGCTAACAAGGTGCACAAGAATATAGCACGAAGATAAACATGTATCCATAAGCATATCGCAAACGATAATAACAGTAGTAAATGCACAAACATTTACTAAAAATTCAAGTGGAAACCATAGCTACTACAAATCCATCATGCAAGTGGATGTCGTGGCTTGCGTGGGGATGAAGGATCCATCAGAGAGAAGTGTAGGAAGCTCGTGGAAAGATTCGCCGGAAACGTTTCTCTCTCAAAGGGGGCTAAATAAGGGCAAGGGGAAATGTTCATTTTCATTATGTGAAAATGCAGTGAAAGTGAAACCAATAGAACAGGCTCGAAGAGACAACATCATGGGCTTTGGAATCACCTGAATCAGAGTTACGGTCGCGGAGATACAGTCGGTTGAGTGTTAGGGACTAATTTGTAAAAGAAATCTTCACAAACAAGCCCCTGGCTAGAAAACAGAAAGCGCGTTCAGCCGAAATACATCTTCAGCATAGAAGAAACACAGTTCCAACCAAACTAAGATCGAAGTACGGTTTCAGCAGTTGAAAATGTAATTTCGGTAATATGTTTCCACTTATCCAGCTGGACACGTACTTAGTCGATGACATGTAGGGTCGCATGGGGGTTGGGCCCGCCTGGCCGGTCATCGTCTTCATCCTCTCGAGCGCCCGCGGGGCAGAGGAGGTCGCGAGCTCCAGCGACCGCCCCGGGCGACTTCGGCCACCTCCGGCTTAGCTCGGACCACCGGAGTGACCGCGAGGACAAGATGCTCCCGCCGGGAGGGTCTACTTCCACCGGGAAGCAAATGAGGGAGCGGGGCCGCGACTCCCATGGCGGACGGCAGCGACTGAGGCGATGGGTTGGTGGCTATGGTGGCGTAGGCGAGGAGCTGGGGTAGGGGGAGATGCGCCGGGGTTTAGGGGCTCTACTGGTGGAGGACAGAGAGGAGGAGGGGCGCTGCCATGCTCGAATCTGAGTCGAGCAGAGAGACGGCCATGGTGGCCAAAGGCGAGGGAAGGGGCTTTGAGGCTTGAGGTAGAAGCTTGGGAGGGCGATGGAGTGCGGAGGAGCTTGGTCCAGCTACTTATAGCGCCAGGAGAGCTCGGGAAGGCTATGGGCGATGCGGTGACAGAGACGGGCAGGTCACGGACGCGGTTGCCGGCGTGTGACAACGGCGAGATAGGAAGGGGCCAGGGGATGGAGGTGAACGCACGATCACGAGGAAGCTCCAGGACATGGCGAGGCTTTGAGAGGTGGAGGAAACAGACGAGCCCGAGGGCTCCACTCGCCAGAGCGCGAGCTTAGGCATGCCAGCCACGCAATCACCGCGTGAACACGCGCACGCGGTGCACTCTGGCCGTGCAAACCGTGTCTGGTAGATGGGTCACTCAAACGAGGGAGCCAAGGAGGAGGGTGTCAAGGAGAAGAGAGCCAAGCACAGTGGGCAATGATGTGACCTTAGAACAACAAAGTGTTTGATTTTTTCTGTGGTTCACATGCTTGGAGATAGATGCTGCACTTTGACTAGGGTTGATCACTCACTAAGGTAAGCAAGATGGCAAAGTTTTAGCTGAAGACGAGTGTTTTAGCTAGCACTTGCTATACAAACCACCACACTGGACAGAAATACAAAATATGAAGTAGCACTCCCATAAATGATTAGATTGAGCTTAATTTTGGTGAGGCTAGTCCTATGGGCATATGAACACAATGTAAAAAATTTATACCATTTGGATAATACCAAAATGGTACTTCCTTCAGAGCGGTCCTTTGTGGACAGACTGTAAGAAAAATTCTAGAGAAATATTGGATGAATGAAATGAGTCAAAATTTGGTGGAGAGATGTTATATGGATATGAGAATGTCCTGGTAACTTTTCATCAATAGTGAAGCAATATAAAATATAGTTGCTTCACTACCTTGGAATCTGACCAAAAATCAAGATTGGATGGTGTGACCTCATAGATTATTATATAGAGCTGAACATTAGTGGAGAGTGATTATATGAGCACATGAAATAAACTGCATAATTTCAACTCATTTGGATACTCCTAGCTGGTACTTCCTTCACAAAGGCTTCCATCTGATAGAAACTTTGCAAATTTACTAAGGAATATTCACTAGGTAAATTGAGTTGATATTTGGCATGAGGCCATGATATGGATAGGAAAAGGTGTTCAAAATATTTTGGGTGAATCAAGCAAAGATAAATGACAATTCCTTCACCAAGTGCCAACTAGGGTAGAATAGGAAAAGGAATATTAATGAATTATTTTTTATCATGCCAAGGAAGGGTTTTAACATATTTGTGGAATATATGACCCAAAACAATTTATGAGAATTATTAGGGAATTTTGTGGATGAAAGAAAGGTAGGTTGCTCCACAACCTAGGGCAAAAAGGATTATTCCTTTAATAGAAAAAGGAATATTCCCAAGAAAAAATATTGGGATTGGTCCAAGATGGGAAATGACATGATCTTGGGATGATTTGGAGGATGGCTAGCCACTTGGGAGCCTGAGAAGAGATGATCTTGTTGGGGAACGTAGTAATTTCAAAAAAATTCCTACGCACACGCAAGATCATGGTGATGCATAGAAACGAGAGGGGAGAGTGTCGTCTATGTACCCTGGTAGACCATAAGTGGACGCGTTATGACAACGTGGTTGATGTAGTCGTACGTCTTCACGATCGACCAATCCTCAGTACCGAACGTACGACACCTCCGCGTTCAGCACACGTTCAGCTCGGTGATGTCCCGTGAACTCACGATCCAGTAGAGCTTCCGGGAAGAGCTTCGTTAGCACGACAGCATGGTGACGGCGTTGATGAAGCTACCGACGCAGGGCTTCACCTAAGCACCGCTATGATATGACCGAGGTGGATTATGGTGGAAGGGGGCACCGCACACGGCTAAGAGGTCAATGATCAATTGTTGTGTCTCCAAGGGGTGCCCCACTCCCTGTATATAAAGGAGTGGGGGAGGGGGAGGGGGCCGGTCTCCTATGGCGCGCCCCATGAGGAGTCGTACTCCCACCGGCAGTAGGACTCCCCCTTCCAAGTAGTAGTAGGAGAGGAGAAGGAAGGGAGAGAAGGAGAGAAGGAAAGGGGGGCGCCGCCCCCCTCCTTGTCCAATTCGGACTAGAGGGGGAGGGGGCGCGCAGCTGCCCTGGCCGCCCCTCCTCTTCTCCCACCAAGGCCCATTAGGCCCAATATACTCCCCGGGGTAAACCCGCAGTACTCCGGTATATGTCCGAAACCTCCCGAAACACTTCCGGTATCCGAACATAATCGTCCAATATAACTATCTTTATGTCTTGACCATTTCGAAACTCCTCGTCATGTTTGTGATCATATCCGGGACTCCGAACTACCTTCGGTACATCATAACACAAAAACTCATAATACCGATCGTCACAGAACTTTAAGCGTGCGGAGCCGACGAGTTCGAGAAGTATGTAGACATGACCGAGACATGTCTCCGGTCAATAAAAAATAGCGAAACCTGGATGCTCATATTGGTTCCTACATATTTTACAAAGATCTTTATCGGTCAAACCGCATAACAACATATGTTGTTCCCTTTGTCATCGGTATGTTACTTGCCCGAGATTCGATCGGTGGTATCTCAATACCTAGTTCAATCTCGTCACTGGCAAGTCTCTCGTTCCACAATGCATCATCCCGTAACTAACTCATTAGTCACATTGCTTGCAAGGCTTGTAGTGATGTGCATTACCGAGAGGGCCCAGAGATACCTCTCTGACAATCGGAGTGACAAATCCTATTCTCGATCTATGCCAACTCAATGAACACCATCGGAGACACCTGTAGAGCACCTTTATAATCACCCAGTTACGTTGTGATGTTTGGTAGCACACAAAGTGTTCTTCCGGTAATCGGGAGTTGCATAATCTCATAGTCATAGGAACATGTATAAGTTATGAAGAAAGCAATAACAGTAAACTAGACGATCAAGTGCTAAGCTAACGGAATGGGTCATGTCAATCACATCATTCTCCTAATGTTGTGATCCCGTTAATCAAATGACAACTCATGTCTATGGTTAGGAAACTCAACCATCTTTGATCAATGAGCTGAGGCCTTCCCACCCACCCAGGTTCAAGGCATGGTACGTGCAATTTGGGTTTGTTGCACCAATTATACTGTAGGGGGTTCCCTTATAGTCTTTCTGTAAAAAAAAATGAGCTAGTCAAGTAGAGGCATACTAGTGACACTATGTTTGTCTATGTATTCACACATGTATTATGTTTTCGGTTAATACAATTCTAGCATTAATAATAAACATTTATCATGATATGAGGAAATAAATAATAACTTTATTATTTCCTTCATCTCCCACTTGCACTAGAGTCAATAATCTAGATTACACAGTAATGATTCTAACACCCATGGAGTCTTGGTGCTGATCATGTTTTGCTCGTGGAAGAGGCTTAGTCAACGGGTCTGCAACATTCAGATCCGTATGTATCTTGCAAATCTCTATGTCTCCCACCTGGACTTGATCCCGGATGGAATTGAAGCGTCTCTTGATGTGCTTGGTCCTCTTGTGAAATCTGGATTCCATTGCCTAGGCAATTGCACCAGTATTGTCACAAAAGATTTTCATTGGATCCGATGCACTAGGTATGACACCTAGATCGGATATGAATTCCTTCATCCAGACTCCTTCATTTGCTGCTTTCGAAGCAGCTATCTACTCTACTTCACACGTAGATCCCGCCACAACGCTTTATTTAGAACTGCTCCAACTAACAGCTCCACGGTTCAATATAAACACGTATTCGGTTTGCGATTTAGAATCATTCGGATCAGTGTCAAAGCTTGCATCGATGTAACCATTTACGACGAGCTCTTTGTCACCTCCATAAACGAGAAACATATCCTTAGTCCCTTTCAGGTATTTCAGGATGTTCTTGACCGCTGTCCAATGATCCATTCCTGGATTACTTTGGTACCTCCCTGCTAAACTAATAGCAAGGCACACATCAGGTCTGGTACACAGCATTGCATACATGATAGAGCTTATGGCTGAAGCATAGGGAACACTTCTCATTTCCTCTCTATCTTCTGCAGTGGTCGGACATTGAGTCTGACTCAACTTCACACCTTGTAACACAGGCAAGAACCCTTTCTTTGCTTGATCCATTTTGAACTTCTTCAAAACTTTATCAAGGTATGTGCTTTGTGAAATTCCAATTAAGCGTCTTGATCTATCTCTATAGATCTTGATGCCCAATATATAAGGAGCTTCTCCGAGGTCTTTCATTGAAAAACTCTTATTCAAGTATCCTTTTATGTTATCCAGAAATTATATATCATTTCCAATCAACAATATGCCATCCACATATAATATTAGAAATTCTACAGAGCTCCCACTTACTTTCTTGTAAACACTGGCTTCTCCAAAAGTCTGTATAAAACCATATGCTTTGATCACACTATCAAAATGTTTATTCCATCTCCTAGAGGCTTTCACCAGTCCATAAATGGATCGCTGGAGCTTGCACACTTTGTTAGCACCCTTTGGATCGACAAAACCTTCTGGTTGCATCATATACAACTCTTCTTCTAGAAATCCATTCAGGAATGCAATTTTGACATCCATTTGCCAAATTTCATAATCATAAAATGCGGCAATTGGTAGCATGATCCGGACAGACTTAAGCATCCCTATGGGTGATAAAGTCTCATCGTAGTGAACCTTTCGCAACAAGTCGAACTTTGTAGATAGTAACATTACTGTCAGTGTCAGTCTTCTTCTTGAAGATCCATTTATTCTTGATGGCTTGCCGATCATTGGGTAAGTCAAAAAAAGTCCACACTTTGTTCTCATACATGGATCCCATCTCAGATTTCAAGGCCTCAAGACATTTTACGGATCTAGGCTCACCATCTCTTCTTCATAGTTCGTAGGTTCACCATGGTCAAGTAACATGATTTCCAGAACAGGATTACCGTACCACTATGGTGCATATCTTACTCTGGTTGACCTACGCGGTTCAGTAGTAACTTGATCTGAAGTTTCATGATCATCATCATTAGCTTCCTCACTAATTGGTGCAGGTGTCACAGGAACCGGTTTCTGTGTTGAAATATTTTCCAATAAGGGACTAGGTACAGTTACGTCATCATGTCTACTTTCCTCCCACTCACTTCTTTAGAGAGAAACTCCTTCTCTAGAAAGGATCCATTCTTAGCAACAAATGTCTTGCCTTCGGATCTGTGATAGAAGGTGTACCCAATAGTTTCCTTTGGGTATCCAATGAAGACACATTTCTCTGATTTGGGTTCAAGCTTATTAGGTTGAAGCTTTTTCACATAAGCATCGCAGCCCCAAAGTTTAAGAGATGACAACTTTGGTTTATTGCCAAACCACAGTTCATAAGGTGTCGTCTTAATGGATTTTGATGGTGCCCTATTTAATGTGAATGCAACCGTCTCTAAAGCATAACCCCAAAACGATAGCGGTATATCCGTAAGAGACATCATAGATCGCACCATATCTAGTAAAGTACGATTACGATGTTCGGACACACCATTACGCTGTGGTGTTCTGGGTGGCGTGATTTGCGAAACTATTCCGCATTGTTTCAAATGATGACCAAACTCGTAACTCAAATATTCTCCTCCATGATCATATCGTAGAAACTTTATTTTCTTGTTACGATGATTTTCCACTTCACTCTGAAATTCTTTGAACTTTTCAAATGTTTTAGACTTATGTTTCATTAAGTAGATATACCCATATCTGCTCAAATCATCTGTGAAGGTGAGAAAATAATGATACCCGCCGCGACCCTCAATATTCATTGGACCACATACATCAGTATGTATGATTTCCAATAAATCTGTTGCTCGCTCCATTGTTCTGGAGAATGGTGTTTTAGTCATCTTGCCCATGAGGCATGATTCGCAAGTACCAAGTGATTCCTAATCAAGTGATTCTAGAAGTCCATCAGTATGGAGTTTCTTCATGCGCTTTACACCAATATGACCTAAATGGCAGTGCCACAAATAAGTTGCACTATCATTATCAACTCTGCATCTTTTGGCTTCAACATTATGAATATGTGTATTACTACTATCGAGATTCGATACAAATAGATCACTCTTCAAGGGTGCATGACCATAAAAGATATTAATCATATAATAGAACAACCATTATTCTCAGATTTAAATGAATAACCGTCTCGCATCAAACAAGATCTAGATATAATGTTCATGCTTAATGCTGGCACCAAATAACAATTATTCAGGTCTAAAATTAATCCCGAAGGTGGATGTAGAGGTAGCGTGCCGACGGCGATCACATCAACTTTGGAACCATTTCCCACACGCAACGTCACCTCATCCTTAGCTAATATTCGCTCAATCCGTAGTCCCTACTTCGAGTTGCAAATATTAGCAACAGAACCAATATCAAATACCCAGGAGCTACTGCAAGCTCTAGTAAGGTACACATCAATAACATGTATATCACATATACCTTTGTTCACCTTGCCATCCTTCTTATCCGCCAAATACTTGGGGTAGCTCCGCTTCCAGTGACCAGTCTGTTTGCAGTAGAAGCACTCAGTGTCAGGCTAAGGTCCAGACTTGGGTTTCTTCTCCTGAGCAGCAACTTGTTTGCCGTTCTTTTTGAAGTTCCCCTTCTTCTTCCCTTTACCCTTTTTCTTGAAACTGGTGGTCTTGTTGACCATAAACACTTGATGCTCCTTCTTGATTTCTACCTCCGTAGCCTTTAGCATTGCGAAGAGCTCGGGAATTGTCTTATCCATCCCTTGCATATTATAGTTCATGACGAAGATCTTGAAGCTTGGTGGCAGTGATTGAAGAATTCTATCAATGACACTATCATCCGGAGGATTAACTCCCAGTTGAATCAAGTGATTGCAGTACCCAGACATCTGAGTATATGTTCACTGACAGAACTATTCTCCTCCATCTTGCAGCTGTAGAACTTATTGGAGATTTATATCTCTCAATCCGGGCATTTGCTTGAAATATGAACTTCAACTGGAACATCTCATATGCTCCATGACGTTCAAAACGTCGTTGAAGTCCCAGTTCTAAGCTGTAAAGCATGCACACTGAACTATCGAGTAGTCATCAACGCGCGACTGCCAGGCATTCACAATGTCCGCAGTTGCCAGCGTAGGTGGTACACCTAGCGGTGCTTCCACGACTTAATTCTTTTGTGCAGCAATGAGGATAATCCTCAAGTTACGGACCCAGTCCGTGTAATTGCTACCATCATCTTTCAACTTTGCTTTCTCAAGGAACGCATTAAAAATTCAACGGAACAACATCACGGGCCATCTATCTACAACAACATAGACAAGCAAAATACTATTAGGTACCTATTTCATGATAAATTGATGTTCAATTAATCATATTACTTAAGAACTCCCACTTAGATAGACATCCCTCCAATCATCTAAGTGATCACGTGATCCAAATCAACTAAACCATAACCGATCATCACGTGAAATGGAGTAGTTTTCCATGGTGAACATCACTATGTTGATCATATCTAATATATATGATTCACGCTTGACCTCTTGGCCTCAGTGTTCCGAGGCCATATCTGTATATGCTAGGCTCGTCAAGTTTAACCTGAGTATTCTGCGTGTGCAAAACTGGCTTGCACCCATTGCACAAGAACATTGAGCTTATCACACCCGATCATCATGTGGTGTCTCATCACGACGAACTTCTGCAATGGGGCATACTCAGGGAGAACACTTGTACCTTGAAATTTTTAGTGAGAGATCATCTCATAATGCTACCGTCAATCAAAGCAGAATAAGATGCATAAAGGGTAAACATCACATGCAATCAATATAAGTGATATGATATATCCATCATCATCTTGTGCCTTTGATCTCCATCTTCGAAACACCGTCATGATCACCATCATCACCGGCGCGACACCTTGATCTCCATCATAGCATCGTTGTCGTCTCGTCAACTATTGCTTCTACGACTATCGCTACCGCTTAGTGATATAGTAAAGCAATTACATGGCGATTGCATTTCATACAATAAAGCGACAACCATATGGCTCCTGCCAGTTGCCGATAACTCCGTTACAAAACATGATCATCTCATACAATAAAATATAGAATCATGCCTTGACCATATCACATCACAACATGCCCTGCAAAAACAAGTTATACGTGCTCTACTTTGTTGTTGCAAGTTTTACGTGGCTGCTACAGGCTGAGCAAGAACCGTTCTTACCTACGTATCAAAACCACAACGATAGTTCGTCAAGTTAGTGCTGTGTTAACCTTCAACAAGGACCGGGCGTAGTCACACTCGGTTCAACTAAAGTTGGAGAAACGGACACCCGCCAGCCACCTGTGTGCAAAGCACGTCGGTAGAACCAGTCTCGCGTAAGCGTACGCGTAATGTCAGTTTGGGCCGCTTCATCCAACAATACCGCCGAACCAAAGTATGACCTACTGGTAAGCAGTATGACTTGTATCGCGCACAACGCACTTGTGTTCTACTCGTGCATATAACATCTACGCATAAACCTGGCTCGGATACCACTGTTGGGGAACGTAGTAATTTCAAAAAATTTCCTACGCACACCCAAGATCATGGTGATGCATATCAACGAGAGGGGAGAGTGTAGTCTACGTACCCTCATAGACCGTAAGTGGAAGCATTATGAAAACATGGTTGATGTAGTCGTACGTCTTCACAATCGACCGATCCTCAATACCGAACGTATAGCACCTCCGCGTTCAGCACATGTTCAGCTTGGTGATGTCCCGCGAACTCATGATCCAATAGAGCTTCCGGGAAGAGCTTCGTCAGCATGATGGCATGGTGATGGTGTTGATGAAGCTACCGATGCAGGGCTTCGCCTAAGAATCGCTACGATATGACCGGGGTGGATTATGGTGGAGGGGGGCAGCGCACATGGCTAAGAGATCAATGATCAATTGTTGTGTCTCCAAGGGGTGCCACCTCCCCGTATATAAAGGAGTGGAGGAGGGGGAGGGGCCGACCTCCTAAGACGCACCCCATGAGGAGTCCTACTCCCACTAGGAGTAGGACTCCCCCCTTCCAAGTAGGTCTAGGAGAGGAGAAGGAAGGGAGAGAAGGAGAGAAGGAAAGGGGGCGCCGCCCCCTCCTTGTCCAATTCGGACTAGAGGGGGAGGGGGGGCGCGGCTGCCCTGGCCGCCCCTCCTCTTCTCCCACTAAGGCTCATTAGGCCCAATATACTCCCCCGGGGGTTTCGATAACCCCCCGGTACTCCGGTATATGTCCGAAACCTCCCGAAACACTTATAGTGTCCGAACATAGTCATCCAATATATCGATCTTTACGTCTCGACCATCTCGGGACTCCTCGTCTTTTCCGTGATCATATCCGGGACTATGAACTTCCGTATGTACATCAAAACACAAAAACTCATAATACCGATCGTCACAGAACTTTAAGCGTGCGGACCCTACGGGTTCGAGAACTATGTAGACATGACCGATACATGACTCCGGTCAATAACCAATAGTGGAACCTGGATGCTCATATTGGTTCCTACATATTCTATGAAGATCTTTATCGATCAAACCGCATAACATCATACGTTGTTCCCTTTGTCATCGGTATGTTAATTGCTCGAGATTTGATCATCGGTATCTCAATACCTAGTTCAATCTCGTTACTGGCAAGTCTCTTTACTCGTTCCGCAATGCATCATCCCGTAACTAACTCATTAGTAACATTTCTTGCAAGGCTTGTTGTGATGTGCATTACCGAGAGGGCCCAGAGATACCTCTCCGATAATCGGAGTGACAAATCCTATTCTCGATCTATGCCAACTCAATGAACACCATCGGAGACACCTGTAGAGCACCTTTATAATCACCCAGTTACGTTGTGACGTTTGGTTGCACACAAAGTGTTCTTCCGGTAATTAGGAGTTGCATAATCTCTTAGTCACAGGAACATGTATAAGTTGTGAAGAAAGCAATAGCAGTAAACTAAACGATCAATTGCTAAGCTAACGGAATGGGTCATGTCAATCACATCATTCTCCTAATGAGGTGATCCCTATAATCAAATGACAACTCATGTCTATGGTTAGGAAACTCAACCATCTTTGATCGACGAGCTAGTCAAGTGGAGGCATACTAGTGACACTATGTTTGTCTATGTATTCCCACATGTATTATGTTTCCGTGTAATACAATTCTAGCATGAATAATAAACATTTATCATGATATGAGGAGATAAATAATAACTTTATTATTGCCTCTAGGGCATATTTCCTTCAGATCTTCCTAGGTTTCAAGACCACAGAGCCACAGAAAAAGAAATTCAAATCAAAATCCAAAGAAAAACCAAAGAGAAATAAAGGGCCAAAAATCAGGGTGTGACAAACCTTCACCCCGTAAAGAAATTTCGTCCTCGAGATTTGGTTGCTCAAGGAACAAGTAAGAATATTCTATATTAAGGAAACCGTTTCCAACTCGGGTATCCTTTTTCCTTATATGTTGTCCCCGTTGAATTTTATATGACTTGACTATCTCGCTCTGGGGTGGTTTGCTTCACTGTATCCTTGTTGTGACTGATATTACCTCACTTTTTCATGCTTACACTGGCTCCAAGTTATTTCATATTTGCTGACCTGGGGTGCGGAAGATTATCATGACTAGAATATATGCCCTTCTGACAAGTCCGAGAGTGGTTTCTGAGGGATGTGGCATTCCTTTATCCAGATCTGCCAACATTCCATGGAGTTGTGAACCACTTTTCTCGGTGGGCACCATATCATTTACACCTTGCATTGAGTTACACAAATAAATACAGGTCCTCTGGGTTCAAAACAGTGATGTGAATCATAACCATTTCCTAACGAAATCAGACTTCTCGTAGGTGTTTCTAAATCATCTTGACTGGCTTCACTGTCTTGAGTATCAAATCTATACCAAAGATTTGACTGTCGTCTGTTGGGACCAACATAAGAGGTACAACCTTATAACAGTAATATCCACAGACTTGGCTGACAGTGGTTCTGGAAGAGGAATCTTCTTCACAGCGGGCTATCATTTAATTGATTCCCATATGCGAGGGCACATGCCTTGAGACTGTTGTTCAACATTTTGCTTACTCATTCTGTCTGCATATCCATGTGGATAGTAGGTCGTGTGTAAACCTAGGAATAGTTTGTAATCCAAATCAAAACTAGTCCAAACCGTACATCTACAAGTTCACCAGCAAAACCAAACCAATCCAAACCAATATGTGCTATAATCCAAACCAACCCAAACTGCTCGTGTTTCCAAGCCAAACCAACCCAGTACTTTCCACAAATACAGTTTGAGCCCACAATTTCAAACTATGGACATGTGCACATCCTCTAGATAGCTATTGATGCATCTTCTCCATGAATGTGCACATATGCACGTACACATCAAAAGCTCATAGTACAAAGGCGAGGCCACGACCCTTGGTCATCGAACTTGTACGATCTTTGCTGCCCCCTAAAGAATCATTGGCCATGGATGCACTATGCACAAGATGAGCTCTGGCGGGAGCTCTCCTGACTGCACACTACAGCGTATCGCCTGCGGTAGTGGCGGAGGAGGGTCAGCGTGTGAGTAGGTTATGGCGCTTTGCGGTGGCATGGCGGATGGGCGCGGGTGAGCGATGGTGCCACAAGTTCACCTCAGAGCTACGCGGCAGCCAGAGCATGAGCGGTCGGTGTGGTTCTAGTTTGCGTGGCTAACCACCACACCGAACCTCGCCAGTGTGCCGAATAAATCAGTCTGCCATGGAGAACCTTGCATCCCAAAGAATTGGTAAGAGACCCCTCCAATGGCCGTGATGAACTTCGCATTGCGGTGCTCCTCCTCCATCCCTAACCAGAACCCGTGCACGAGCAGGAGACAACAACGGGTCAGGAGGATTAGAACCTGCATACAAGGATGGTAGAGGAGGGAGAGGAAGGCAATGGCCAGAGGTCCAGCCGACGGCAGCAATGGCCCGTCGAGCGCTAACCCAGTTGCTCAATTTGTTCTCTGATCTATGGGTCGAAGCTGTTTGAGACTGATCGGTCTCTGCCCAGACCAAACCAAACCAGTCCAATAATGGGTAAAACCCAGACCGAACCAAATTAGTTTAGGATCTTATACCATTTCATCCAATGCAAAGGAAGTCTGTAGGAAAACTGAACTGAAACTGTAGTTTCAGTCCAAATTATTCCCAGGTTTAGTCGTGTGATGCTTTAATACTGTCACTAAAGTCTATCGGTTGAGCTCACCTTTGGTCTGACGTGACAGACTTGGATATACCATACTGATGATTCTGAGCATATGCAGCTAGGCAGAAATGGGTTGCCTTGACATGAGGTCCTTTCCAAAATGGAGTAGACCCCTTGGACGTATGTTCATGGTGATCGATACTGAATCAAACTGTTCGGGGTATTTGTACCATGTTAGTCATGCAACAAGTACAATAACTGTATTTCCGTTCTGGCTCCTATTATTATTTTATTTGTTCGGATCTTTTGTAGCCAGGTGCAATATTCCGGCAATCATACCCTGCCTTGTTCATGACTCGGGTCATAGGATATATGCCAGGTCCACCTGCTCTTGTACGGAGCTCATTATTGTCGTCACTCATACATGATAGGTACAAAGGTTAATAGTATCACTTTGTTGGGTGTGAGTAAGATCGCCTTGAGAACCACTGCCAAGATTTTTGTCCCATGTTGTCTTTCCTCATGATTTGCGTCGGTCCTGGTGTATAACTGACCTTCTTACTCTTGCATAACTGGTGAGGTTGGTGGATTCTTACCATGATTTCATCCTCGTACAAGTGATTTGAATGAACTTGGTAGCATGCTCACAGTATGTAAAAGCATCTGATTCCCAAGGCAGGCTTGTGTTCTGAATGACCCTTGCTTCTGACAAAACTGTTCTGGATCTGAACCTTGGGATGCACCGCCATATGATGCCAGCTCACTGTGTAATACCTTGCACCAGTGCCATACTGAGGAAGATTGGACAACGTAGGCTGGAAGCCATCAAAAGTATCTTGCTGGGGAAGACCAAATAGCTTGTACTCAAAGCTCTTGCCGAGGCAGCTTGCTAAAGAAGACTAGGTATCGTGCTTCGGAATCTTGCCCCCCTTAAATACTTGCTGGGGAAGACTCGGTACCTTATGCCAGAAGCTTTTGCGGTAGCTTACTGAAGAATCCTGAGTATCTTGCATAGGAAGTCATCCATGTATCGTACCGAGGAAGACCAAGGAATATTGCATTGCAAGCTTCTCTGGTAGCTTGTGAAGGAAGACTGGATTGCTTGCACCAGAGGCTTCTTTCTGTGATAGGCAGACTGAATATCATATATATATATCCTTTAATATTTCTACTGCCGGGCACTTGTATGAAAGGGGTTGGTCGAGTATCCTTCTTGTTGAGCACTGAATTCATAGCATGTTCTAACTGGCTTCCGGGTATAGCATGTTTCAACATTGTACCCATAATAGAATCAGTCCTTGTCTATGAACCATACCTTTGACTAATAATATAGTATTGGTCTTGCACACAACTTGTATTTCGGGTGGCTTCATCATTATAATGTGAAAATTGCACGCAGTGGTAGACGTGATGGTGGTAATCCAACCATGATATCAATTGTATTCAGACCAAATGTTCTCAATACGATGCAGTTGGCTAAGAATTCCATAATGTTTAACTGAGCTTGAAAATATTTGATATCCTTATGGATTCTTCGGGTCCGGTGTTGGTTGATGAGCAACTTTAATAAGGGGAAATAAGTTAACACTGAGGGACCAAAGAAATAATCAAAAGAAACGAACAAAACAAAAGAACACAAGGCATACAAATAATATCATATATTACAGCTAATCATAGCAACAATATGCATGCATACTTAAGCACACAAATCTCGTGGAAACTCCGGTACTGCGATCTAATATGTTGTGGC
The DNA here is from genome assembly GCF_002162155.2 of Triticum dicoccoides. Taxonomy (NCBI): domain Eukaryota; kingdom Viridiplantae; phylum Streptophyta; class Magnoliopsida; order Poales; family Poaceae; genus Triticum; species Triticum dicoccoides. The sequence continues at coordinate 189,152,521 of NC_041388.1, forward strand.
AGTGTGCACGAAAGTGAGTCCGTGTGTGGAAGGATGGGTGTAAATAGAGCTACACCAAGCATTGGCTTAACACCGATTGCATATGGATGGGCTTGAACATGAGGACAAACTTGGTGATCATGTAGCGGAACACGGAGGTCACGACAACATCATCATCAAGTCGACGGAAAATAACCATACACATCCAAAGACTGGCGTGACAGGGTAGGATAGAGGTGGAAAACCGGGCTTGCTGGTATTGCCCCTTTTTGATAGCAAAGATCAGTAAGGGATGCCAACATGACAGGTCGGAATGCATGATTCGGGACAGAAACCTGTCTATCACCAAAACGATAGGGTTGGCCAGCGGAAAGATATCGATGCGATGCCTTAGCATAACTCCTTCATGTGTTCAATACGACTTGGTATCTCAGCATCACTCCACTATGACAGAGATGATGCTAAACACCGAAGAGCAGGGATGCAAAACTAGAGGGTGTAGGTAGTGGATCAAAACCGAAACCACCTACACTCACAAGATAAATCGCTAGCGACCAAATAATAAGGCTATATGCATGCTATGCAACAACCAAATGCAGTAAACTGACTAGACTCTATACTACCACTTACTAACGCTCACGTGGACTAGGGCGTCATATAGCCAAACCTGACTCTTATACCAACCGTTATGGCACCCCGGCTGGGAGGAACCGGAACACCCCATATCCCAGACCAGAGATCAAGTCTTCTGGAATACGACACTGCTTGCTCATAGAACAAATCAGCTCTTATTACAAATGATATGGATACAATGGTTCCAATATCATAATGGATTACATTGGCATGGTGACACTACGCCTGACACGTTGCTCTATGCTAGCAACAGAACAACTCGTAGCAGTGGAAGAACTTATAGTAGTGAAATAACAACGACATCGATGGACTCCACTCCGTAGGGACTCTGGCTGGAATGTTGATCCGAGCTCGCAAACTCAGGATCCTCGGAAATCAAACAAACACGACATGACCTGAAAACTGGCATGACACACCAGGTGAGTACTTTGAATGTACTCGCAAGCTCACAGCAACCAATAGCAATCAAGGCAAACAACAACATGGCATTTACAGGTGATGAACACACTACAACTAGAGCAACATGGCATGGATAGGGTGAACAAGATATCACTAGAGCCATATCACATGAGCATGGAATGAACATATGAACTTGATGATAATAGCATACAACATGTTTAAACTATCATGATTCACATACTCTGTTTGACGTTACCTCGTAACCACCACATGTACCACTTACCATCATGGAAATCACATGATCACCTCAGGATCAAATCAAGCTTGGTATTAACAATACCATAGTAATCATTACCTAACCACAAGGAGCTTGATGCTTACCCATGATTATCGCATAACACCACAAACATCAACCAGATTCCGTATCCACGATACCACTGTGATCCTCTCACGATCACATAAAGATCAACCGGCTTATTTCCTCATCGGACCGGGGTTATCATTAAGCAGGTTATTATTACTGTTGACCCATACTGTGACCTACTATGAACGTGGCCCATATCCGCGGGCGCGGCTATCGATAGATTATACACTCTTTAGAGGTTAATACACTGTACCCACACCACAGAACCCAAGGCCTCGTGCTCCCATTTGGGTGGACCAATGGCGTTCCAAGAAAACCAATCTATTGCATGACCCTCTCCTAGCGACTCTGACAAATTCCCCCTTTGGGCTAAGTCATGGGTGGCCCTGATGCCACTCTAGACATCCAACAACACCGTCGTGGCAAAACAAAAACATTCCCAAACCTGGACATGAGATCTCAATACCAAACATGGGCACACAAGGCTTCTATCCGCCTACCTGATCAGGGTAGCATGCGCCCATAACCTTCCCTAGTTGGCGGAACCAGTGAGAGGCATGACAATAGACCGCATTAAGGCCTTCCCATAAAGGCAAGTGTGGCAGCACTGGTCAGCTCGACTCGATGGCACCAACAGGTGTTCAAGTTCGATTAAAATCTGGTTTAACTAGAATGATGATGAGATGGGTCATATTAAAATAATATAATTCATATGAACATGATAACGACATGAACATGGATGGGAAGTGTGACCATTTAGCATATGAAACATTAACATCAACAACAATAAAGCACTAGTCCATTAGCTGCATATGAACATGGCATAGCGATGGTCATGCATAACACAGGTAATGTCATAACAGATGATAATAATGCATCGAAGAACATTACTAGTACCAACATGTACTATTAACAAGCCTAATATATGAGAATAATACTAGCAAGTAGCACATGCTAACAAGGTGCACAAGAACATAACACGAAGATAAACATGTATCCATAAGCATATCCAAAACGGTAATAGCAGTAGTAAACGAGCAAACATTTATTAAACATTCAAGTGGAGACCATGGCTACTACAAATCCATCCACTACTGCAGGATGCTACTAACGCGACACTACGATCAGAGACCCTTTGACGAAACTATGTGTGATGCATTAATTGCAAACGGGGATGTAAAAGCCGTCAAAAAGATGCAAAATGTTTGCGATGGCGGAGACATCAAACACGGTTTTGATTTTAGTTACATGTGCGATGAGGGGCATACGGTTGATCCATACGAACTGTTTGTGATGAGGCAAAACAATAGAAATGAGCAGCCATATCAATGTGTGTGCAATATACGGCATACAGATCGCTCCGATGAACTGTTTGTTATTAGGGAATGCAACAGAAATAGTCAACCAGATCAAGTTGTGTGTGATATACGGCATACGATTCACTCGGACGAACTGTTTTCGGTTAGGGAACACAACAGAAACGGTTCAACTTGACAAGATGTGTGTGATATGCGGAAGATAGTTCACATAGATGAATTGTTTGTGATGAGCCAAAAAAAACACAAACGATTTGTGTAAACAAGATGTGTGTGATACGCAGCAAACAACCCACTTGGATGAACTGTTTGCGATTAGTAAATATAACACAAGCAGTTACTAGAGTTAATTCGTGTGCGATCATGTGTGTACTAGAGTTAATTATTGCATATTGCAGATGAACATAGTCGGGAATAGCCATCCAACAATATTATTTTCAATGACATGCATTAATATATTCTTAGTTAAATCTAAGGTCAAAGTTTGGTACTACAAAATACAAAGGGGTCAAATAAAGAATAAACCACGATAGAGGTAATACCTATAGGAACACAAATGCCAAGTATGAAAGAAAATGTGGGTCAAACCCTAGTTTAAAATGGCAACAATGTCTAACTCCAGCATACAAAGGGTACAAAAGCACGAGGATTAATTGTTCATCAGGTTTATACATAACCCGGATTGAACAGGACAATGACATCTAACTCAACCAAAGTTTTCAGCAGTTACAATCAAATGGATCAGTCCAATCCATAAAATCAAGATCCTAGTACAATAATTCAACCGCTCCATGATGACCACAAGCTGTTGTAAATAGAAGCCGGACACGTTCAGAAGCCCTTAGGTCCACATGAAACATCTTTTTATGCTCTTCAACACTTGCAGCCATGAGTAATTTCTTGCTGAAAACTTATTCCTCATGGAAAATAGTGCCCTCCCATTCAACATGAAGAATGTGACAAAGCTAGTGTTTGCACTATTGGATGAATATCGTTCCAGCATTACTGTCTTCAAACGAATGTCATGAGATCTAAGAAAATCCCTGTGCTTCATCAACCATCGATTGGTTATACCTTTTTCTCCATGTGTTGTTGCCTAAATAGAGATGAAGATTGAAAATAGTTAATGTCTAAAAAAGATTATGTTGAAAGAGTGATAGCTGAACGGGCTTTCAATGTGGGTGAAATCATCACCTTTATATACAAATTCTCCAATCATGGAAATCATTGCAGCAAGGCAATAATGATGTTGAGATGAAAACACCACATACTGATATATAAGGTCTTGACATAATCCTCCACCACTAATAGGATGGACAAGCACTTCATTGAGAATAGAGCATAATATTAGCACTAAAAGTGTACTCCAGGATGATACTTAACTTATGCGCAGAAATGAAAAATGCAAATTACAAAAGTGTACGTGAATAATATACACTACCTCAATAGGGGTGGAGGCAAACACCATCTCAAACCATTTAAACGGATCATGAATTGCACCCAAGGTCTCCAGTTTAGGCGCAGAGACCACATTTATTTGTGAAGGTTTATAACAACTATCAAGGACCAACCTTTCAAGTGAAGGGGCATCTTCGATGATGAGCTCCTGTCCTTCAAAACTAATTCCAATGCATACAAGGTGAGGAGACTTTATTTTGAGACAAGGGATATCGATCCCTGCTCCGAAAACAAGCACCAAACGCTCCAGTGCAGGACAACTGGAGTGGATGATGCTGTGCAGCGAGGCCTCCGACAGATGAACCAACACAAGCAAAAGTTTTTTCAGCAGTGGTAGTCGAAGCATTTGTACCAGATTGTCTTCTAGACGGCACCAGGTCAAGGTGGCGGTGTGGAGAGAGGAGGAAAACCATGAGATGGGCATGGGTGGTGCGGGCACACATGTAGCTATTGGTGGTAACCTATCAGTGTAGTAATGGTAGAACTCAAGCTGATGGAGTTTATCGAATTGACGGGATGTCAGCCAGGCGGCCACCGTGTAGGGTATGTCCAGTAGGTAGCATGCCGGGATGCAGATGCGTTGAATGGAGCCCTGTTGGGAGGAGATGATGGCTCTAGGGAGTTCAGAATCATCATCGACAGATAGGCGATGACAGTCGAGATTAAGAGGTGCGACGCGCCATAGAGTGTGCCACCGACTTGCGAGGACTTGTGTGCGGCAGCCATCCTTGGTGGGGATAAGGGAGATGATCTCCCCGAGGATGCTGTCTGGGAGATTGCTGATGCGGTCCGCCGGAGATTCTACTGGTTCCTCAGGTCCAGGGGGACTGCTTCTGGCCACACAGACGGGTCCAAGATCTACATCTGGCGGCGGCGCTGGCCAGAGCCTCATCTGTGTACATACCAATCTGAAAGAAAAAAATGGCATAAACATACATGTAGGATATTTAGAATCAATTCTCAAGATCTGGAAGAAAAAAGGCACAAACATATATGTAGGACATTCAAAATCAATTCTCAAGATCTGGCCACGAATTATTAGCACACAAGCTAACCCTAGTCGGATTATTAGCAAAAACCATTTGTACAAAACAAACAATTAATCACTAACTCTATATGGATAACATTAAAACAATCAATACACTATGTGCATATAACGGATCTTAATTACTTTGATTTCATGGACTGAGAGAACATAACTATAGGATTTGTATTCCAGAAAAATTATAGAGGGGGGAGGGGAGTAACTAGAGAAAACATATGATATGTTTGCTGCACAAATGTGTATATAGATGACTAACTGGTGTTCCGTTGGAGTCACAGTTGTTGTCGGAGTTGCTTTTGACTTCCGGCTTCGGCTAGGGGGGGGGCACGATGACGCTGATGAAGTCAAGGTCATGCTGCTGCCCATGCGAGACCTCATCGGTGGCGACGGCAACCTTTGTGCCCAGCTCCACGCGTTGCGCGGGTGCTTCACCAGCCTCGGCGTCGCCACTCCCTCCGATGGTGCGCTTCAGCGCCTTCCTCATACACTCCAGAGTCCAGACATTGGTGACCACTACGTACCGGGGGTGCGGCCGCCTATTATGGCTGGTGGCTTGGGCGCGCAATTAATACAGACTAGTGGGAGCGAGGCTGCTACGGCCAAAAGGTGTCTCGCCTCCCGGTGAGCCTGCGTGGTGGACTTCTGCCATTCCTACCATCATTCCGCACAACTACTCGCACGCCTCCCGTCAATACGCATAACTACACGCACGCCTCTTGGTATGCCCGCGCGGCAGACAGCTCTCATGCGTCTCGTCAACTCATGACTGCTCGCAGGGCACACGGGGTGTGTGGCAGCACGTATATATTTTGTTTTATTGATGATTCATTCTGCCTCTTTACTGCTTAACGGAAGCATGTCACGGTCTAACGCACATGATCGGAATAAATAATCCGTATGAGATATTGGTTGCCAGTTTTTAATAATCTCCCGTTTGTAAGAAGATTATATCAAAACGGGTCTCATTGACGAAAAAATACAATATCACAGTCTACTGATGTCCATATATGACACCACGATAAGTTTCATGAATTTCAACTAAGTTTTGGATTTAGTGAATTTTAAAAATATATATTCTCAATATTTTGAAATCTCTTGCACAGGGAAACATGCACCCAGGGACACATATGATTTTGTTTCCCATTTTGGTGCACATGTAGCTCAAATTTGATTTTTGCGCATTAAATCCCTAGGAAATCAATCAATGTATAAAAACGGTCGAATGATGTTTGTTTTTAAAAAAAATTAACATGACACTCCGCCTTCCTTCACAGGTTTACTGTAGAAAAAGTTTGACATGCTTGAGAGTGGCTGTGGTGGTGCGGGGTGCGTGTGTCTGTGTGTGGGGGGTGGGGGAGGGGTCCGGCAGTACACTACGAGTCATGAACCTCCGTGTGGGATTATTAATCATTTTGTGAGTCATATATGCCACATCAAAGTCGTGAATTGGTTATTTAAAGAATTACACATCCCTTTCATACATAATGTTTGGGCCACATGCATGCATTGGTGGTCCTCTTGGACACTCTCCCTCGTGCGGTTATCAGCGACGTGCCCATTATTTAGCCCGCAAAGTTTTCAGTTTCCACGGACAACGAGAGGCATTTGCCCAAAAGGTGGATTCATCTTGGCATGTGTGTGGTGTAGATCATGGTGGGATTCCATATCAAAGTTAGAGCACATGCATACACACTCCCACCGGCTTGAAGTGAGGGGGCTACACGCATCGTGGTGTAGTGCGTTTCTGGTTTGCGAAGCATGTGCCACGTCAAAGTCGACCATTGGGTATTCAAACATCACATTGGGTATTCAAACATCACATAACACATGGGCGCATGCACGTGGTGGTTTTGTCCTATGACATCACTCAAGTGTGCCTCTCTCTATGGGCCGACGAGGTCGTCGTCGACCAGTTGAACGTACAATGAGAGAGAGAGGCTAATTTGACCAACAAGGATGGTTCTTTTTTGGTTTGTGTTATGTATATGCACGGTATAGGATATGTGCATGTCAAATAGGGGGCAACATGAATAATCTATATATATGTGTGTCATAACCTCGCTCCATGTGGGGACATTTTGGTTCCCGAGGTAGGTTCCACATCAAAGTTGTTCATTATATTGGTATCCAAGCCTCACGCAATACCATGCAGGTGGTGGTTGCCCTATATATAGGAACTCACTCGCGTGTGGCACTTCCATCCGTGGACATGCGAGGTTGTCCTCCATCACTTTGACCGAATGAGAGAGAGGTTAATTTGATCATCAAGGAATGATTATTTTTTGGTTTGTGCTATACAGTAGAAGTACATATATACCGCGCGTCGAATGAGGGCATACATATAGCAGATACTACGCGTCATGAACCTCGCACTCTTTGTGGGGACTTTTTGGTTTCCTATATACGTGGTGCCACATCAAAGTAGTGCATTGTGTATTCAAACATCACACAAACAGCTCTTTGGGCCACATGCAAACGGTGGTACGTAGTCCTATATAGGATGATGTAAGTGCATCTAGTGCCCCTTAGTGATTTTGGTCTATTGAAGACTTATAGGTTAAGGGACTAATATGTTTGTGAGTGTACACAGGTCTATAAGTCTATGAGGAGTTTGATATTTACAGAGAAAGTCGACCCCTAAAAATGAATGTCTTCAACTGAAGACTTTGAAAGTGAAGAAATTGGTGTGATCCTGAAGACCTGATATTCATGTGAGGAATATGAAGCTCGAAGACTTTTGTTTTACTAGTTTCATTTTTCTCTTTCTTGAGTGATAGGAAACACTGTACTGATAAAAGGGGTCGAGGTAAAACTAAGGAAAAGTTTCCAAGCGATGCTCATCTCAAAATCCTACACCTACCCAATCCTTTTTGAGTGAAGCCATTGGAAATCTCATACAGTTCAGTCAATTTCTTCAGTGACAGAGACGAAGATCTTCCATTCTCTAAGGAATTTGTTCTGACTAAGGAGTTAGGAATTCGCTAGTGCGGATTGCCTACAAATGAGGAACATGATAGCCCTGAGGAATTTGAAAGCTCAAATTTCCGACCGTTGCTGTGCTATGCGCCAGCTGTCCCAAAATATCTACCCACCTAATGGTCATATCATTGAAGGGCATTTATGTCTTATCATGTCGGGCTGCTCCCTAGGCTATAAATAGTAGGGATGGCAATGGGTCGGGTTTGGGGCGGGTGGAGCTGGTCCAAATCCAACAAATGACCCATCTTCCTACCCTCTGCCCATCCTCCAAATATCCATGGGCACAACTTGTGCCCATGCCCAAACCCGCTGGATACCCACATACCCATGGAGCTCCATGGGCATAGAAAATTTAGCATAAAGCCTTCCCAAAGATCAAATTAACTCATCATCATTCACTCACAAATGACAACATAAGCTACATGCATAAGTAGGTAACAAGTAATACGATGAGTCCTTAAGTGTGACATACCAGAGGTTGATTCTGCAGCATATAACTCATGACACAAGTTGCATATTTCCCGCCATTTCCCATTGATTCGCTCTTTCTACTGTCAGTGGCATATGGCCCCACATATCATATGGGTATCCATTGGATATCCATGGAGCACAAACTATAACCATGCCCAACCCAGCAGTTCGTGGGTATCCATATCACTACAAAAAAATACACTTCCGTGATGATACGTGCTTGTCACAGTAGGTCACGTTTTCTGTCATGCATGTACATCCATGGAAAATTTATTACAGAATCAAGATAGTCGTACCTGTGCTGTCATAGAAGTGTTCCATGACATTACCAACATTATCATCACGGAAGTGACCACTTCCATGACGAAATCGCGCATCACAGAAGTGCTTTCGTCAAGGGTGACCAACACGTGGCATCCACCGTAACGGAACGCCGTTAAGCTATCGGGTCTGGTTTTGGATCCGATAACCCGTTAATAGCCCAGACCAATGGGGATTTTCCATGTGTAAAATCATCATTGGCTGGAGGAAACACGTGTTGCTTCACCATTGGGTAGATGTCATCCACTCATTGGACAGGAGGCACCTATGATACGTCGACACGTGGCACGGCCCAACAGTGGCCCATTCCGGTGAAAAAGGCCGGCCCAGTAAAAAATAGCAGGCCGGCCATATAAGGCCTATTTGTGTCAGGTCCATTTAAGCCCACAACCCATATGAGATGTGCCAATTTGGCCGGTCAACGGCTCGTTAAAGATTTGACACCATGCAGCCCATCGTCAGTTCGACACCATTAACAGCCTGCTATATATTTGGGCTCAATATTGACCCGATGAGATTTCGGCCTGTTAACGGCCCATTCAGTGGATGGTCCAATTTTCACAATGTACATCTTTCGGCCTTTTAGCGACCCATTTAAATATTGGGCTAATTTCTGGCCCGGTGTGTCTTTCAGCCTGCTGACGGCCCATAAATCAGTTGGGCCATTTGTAGTCGGACCCGAGTTTTGGCCTTTTAGCGACCCATTTAAGTGTTGGGCCAATTTACGGCCCGGTGTGTCTTTCAGCCTGGTGACGGCCCATATATCTGTTGGGCCATTTGTAGTCAGACCTGAGTTTTGGCCTTTTAGCGACCCATTTAATTGTTCGGCCTTTAACGGACCATAATTGAGTTGGGCCATTTGTAGTCGGACCTGAGTTTTGCCCTTTTAACGGCCCATGCCCTTCATGGTCCCATACCAGCCCGGTTTCTCTTTCGGCTTGCTGAAGGCCCACAACACAGTTGGGCCATTTACAATACGACCTGACTTTTGGCCTCTTAGCGGCCCATGCTCTTCATGGTCCAGTACAAGCCCGCTGTCTCTTTCGGCCTGCTAAAGGCCACAGTATAGTTGGGCCATATGTAGCCCGGACTTAGTAACGACCTGTTAACGGCCCGTGAAATCAATTGGGCCCACCTGTTGCCCGCTTAGATGTTAGCCTGTTAACGACCTAGGAGTTAAGAGGGCCGACCATTAACTTTCATCCTGGTAACGGCCCATTAACTTAATGGGCCCACTAAAGTTCGTACATGTCTTTAGGCCAAATTAGATAATTTGAGCCCATTACGATGAGCAATTATGCACAGGACAAAAACCGATCAAGCAAAGGTACGACATACAGGGAAAAACGTTGCACATCCAGCATATATTATAGGAACTTACATCCACTGGCTAATCAAAGATTGATGCCAGTGCAAATAAATGAACAGAACCTAACGATCTACAACATCACAATCTGCAACCTCAGCACGGATGACTCCCATAAGCATGTGGGCAAGTTCTTGCTGCTTTGCTACACTGTCTCTGAAAACATTGATCAGTTGTTGTGTCGCACGACTCTGCACCTATGATTCCTCCACCATTTCCATCATTCCTTCAGCCATTAATTGGTTCACAAACATACATTTTTTTCCATTGCATTCGACACAGAGGATACTGAACAGATTCAGATGGCGATTTTGGCAGGTTTGTATTATTGATAGTGGAGAGTGTCTTGACCACTGCATCATAGCATAAATTAGGAGGGGAACCAAACAGATTAATCATGAGTTATTGGCATATTACCTGGCCTAGATTTATTGGAAAGAAACAATGGGGTTGCCTTGCTATTTTCAGAGTTTTTCTTCTTATCTTCAGCAGCCTACACCAAATTAAGACACTAGCATTGCTATCATTGGCCAAGTCAGATAATAGGAAAGCAACATTGGCACACCAAACGTTTGGGCAACTAGCCAACACCAAATTAACACAATATGGCACATATATCATCAGATAGGTAAGGTAATACGAAAGCAACATTTACATAATGAATCAATGGGCAACCAGAGCAGCAGTACAATTCAGTAATGTGCATGATATGAGATAGTACACTCGTGCAGCTCAGTATGCAAAACTACCAGGAAGTTTTCTTTACAAAAATCAACATTGGTGCCTTTAACATTTTGCTACAACTAATTTTAGATCAAACAAAGGTTGGATTCACGCCGATTAACAAAATACATGCTGATGTAAAAATATAGTGATATACAACAGGTACTTAAATCAGCATTGGAGCACAGAGAATTCCCGCAAGATGTTTTCCTCGAATACAATCCCAATGAAGGAAATCTTCGATCATTTAACCTTATTTTCTAAAATAGAGATGGGTAAGAAACATGTAGAAAATATGATCAAAATGCTATAAAATTTCATGATGCGAGGATACGCACATGCTTCGTAGAATGGAGTTGACATTCTTTTGCTGGACTGGAGCCGACTAGTTCTTTGGCCACTAGAATCTGCTTATTATCAGTGGGAGTTGGATTTCTCTGTGCTGGAGTAGTATCTATGAAAAATGGACTTGGTTTATTATCTCCTGGCATTTGGATCTTTTGCAAAGACCTAGTTTGTAACCCTTTAGATTCTAACATAGCCGTCTTCCCCTTGCATGCCGTATATAGAAGAATGGTGCTTCAATTATAAAACATGCTACAGCAAATATGGAATAGGCACTTAAGAATAGAAAGGAATGACATATTGACATGTATTCCCACCATCTGGAAATAAATTGATGGGTCTAGGCGTATTTCAGTTCTAGATACCTCCAGTTTTATCCATTTCTGCGACATGTAATCCGGACGGAGGGAGTATGATGTAAGAGCTAGGGATACGACGGGACAACATAGTAAAAAACACTGAAAACCCACTGCAGAACCAAAGTAATCAAACCCACTGATATGAGATAGTACACTCATGCAGCTCAGGATGCAAAACTACCAGGCAGTTTTCCTTACAAAAATCAACATTGTGGCCTTTAATCATACAATTTGCTACAACTAAATTTAGATCAGATAAAGGTTGGATTCATGTCGATTAACAAAATACATGCTGATGTAAAAATATAGTGATATACAATAGGTACTTACATCTGCATTGGAGTAGAGAGAATTCCTGCAGGAATCTTTCCTCACAGACGATACCAGTGCAGAAATTCTTCTATCTATTAAGCTTATTTTTTAAAAGAGAGATGGGTAAGAAACATGTAGAAAATACGATCAGCATGCTATAAAATTTCATGATGCAAGGATATGCACATGCTTCTTAGAATGGAGTTTACATATTTTTGCTGGAATGGAGCGGACTAGTTCTTTGGCCACTGGAAACTACTTATTATCAGTAGGAGTTGGGTTTCTCTGTGCTAGAGCAGTATCTATAAAAACTGGAGTTTGTTTATTATGTCCTGGCGTTTTGATCTTTTGCAAAGACCTGGTTTGTAACCCTTCAAATTCCAACATAGTCGTCTTCCCCTTGCATGCCTTCTATAGAAGAATGGTGCTTCAGTTATAAAACATGCTACAACAGAGAGATGGAATAGGTACTGAAGAATAGAAAGGCATGACATATTGACATGTATTCCCTCCATCCGGAAAATAATGGATGGGTCTAGGCGTATTTCAATTCTAGATACATCCTTTTTTATCTATTTCAGCAACATGTATTCCGGACGGAGGGAGTATGGTGTAAGAGCTAGGGATACGACAGGACAACACAGTAAAAAAACACTAGTTGAGTGTAAAACTGTATGCTAGCAGAATACATACAGAAAAAACCAAGACAGCATACACGTGTATGATTGGGAAACTAAGATGGCATTGCAACAGAGCACTAGAACAACACTTCAATGTAAAAAAACATGGTATGGTAGATAGATGAAGTACGTACTGATGAATAACAATGCATAAGATATTTAGAAGCATGATGCCCAAATTAAGAAGATGGCATTGCGATAGAGTAGAATGACAGTACTTGAATTTGAAAACATGTTATCATGAATGGAATAGGTATTGAAAAACAGGAAGGCATGACATATTTACATGCATGATCAGCATGCTAAGCACATGGCATTGCAACAGAGTAGATACACTCTAGGACATTATATGCATGTTGTACCCATATCACGGGCCAAGTTAGAGCAAGGACCTTGTGGGGTGAAGAGGATTCAACATCTTTCCGCAAGTCTTCTGAAGAACTGCCTTTACATGTTCCATCATATTGGGTATCATTAACATCAAGTTTATTGGCCTTTATATTGCTCCGTGAGGTTCTTGTGGATATATCAGTGTGTGCAATTATATCTGACATGCATGGAAGACAACTAGTAGTTAGATTTATGTAATGAGTGCCTGTAGGAGACGACATAAATAGTAGGACTCGGGTTAACTAGCAGCAACAGGTCTCAAAAACTAAAGGGAGAACACAAATGAAAGCTATAGAATATGTATCATTTGTACTCGAGATTAACTAGATGGCACACAAAAGTATTAAAGAACAACATAGGTAATACTAGATGTGGTATAATACTATAATCACCAGCCTATGGGATAGCATTGACTGATGGATGATAACTATGGAACAACGTTACCTAAAGAACAAGTATCTTAGTTGAACTATGGAACGGCGTTAACTCCTGAAGAAGACCCGTAAGAGATCAGCATGAATATACAGTGAAATGTGATAATCTATTTTCCTTGCTTAGATGAATAACAAAGCCATAAATGTTGCACACAAGTAAGATGAGGGTACAACCTATCTGGCCGCCATCCATAGGAGTGAGCATCATGTGCTGACTTGTCGATGGCCCTGCAGTTGTTGTGGTTGTCCATGTCGGGCACGTGCATTCGATGCAGGGAACTGTTGAGTGGGGACTATAGCTCCCTTCTGGTGTATGCTTCCCTTGTTGGAGCAGCTGTAGTGAGTCGGAAGACGGTGTTGCTGAAGATGCAGATAACGCATAATGTTAAGAACGACACATCTCTTTGATCTGAGACTAAATTGGGGTCACACGATTTTATTTTATTTTGGTACTGTCCGATCTACGCCGGATGGCTTGATGGCCGTCTTCTGCCTCCCGGATGACACTGTTTGGAATCTTCCCTGAAGAGCTAGCGACCAACGGCAGAGCAGCTTGCCTCCGTTGTCCGTGGCCCCGGCCAAAACCTCGCTCCCCGCCCCACCTCATTGTCGTGGTTGCGTTGCCCCCGGGCCAATCCACAAAGACTCCCCGTCATCCAGATCCGACGGCGGCAGTACCTTGAACCCACGCAACTCTAATATAGCCATCTAAGCGCTGCTACCACGGCGAACATGCAGCCGCGCACCCTTACGTTAGACACCAGCCAACCGGCAGCCTAGGAGCTCCGCCGCCTCGAGGGGTGCTACTTCCCATTGGGAATCAATTGGCCCAGAATAAAAATTCAGACAACTGACGCCTAAATAAAGTGATTTGAGATGAGGGTGCGACCTATCTGGCGGCATGGTGAAGTAGGCAGGTCCAACTGCCGAGTCGGTGAGGGCGGCGCGGTTGCGGTGGCCACCGGTGGCAGGGAAACAACGATGTCGCGACGGTCGATGGCTACGGGGAAGCAGCGTCGGGACTCTGGACGGATCTGAAGTTGGAGCCACTCCGGCACCGTGAACAATGACGGGGGTGAATCGGCTTCGGTACGGCTCACACGGCCGTCGTCGAGGCAGCTCCAGCAGCACGGAGTAAGAGGCACACAGCCTAGTGCATGACGGCAAATGGACAGCGTCTCCGGCATTAGGGAGGAGGGCGGCTGTGAAATTGGTGCGGTGGGGGCGTCATGGAGGAGGGGCTGAGGTTTCGCGGCTTGAGAGAAGGGAGCTTCCTGGGAGAAGGTGATTTGGCGCCCACGAGGTATGAATGGGGGGGGCATTGGGAGGGGAGTGGAACCATGTTTTATAGACGCATTTGTCTGAAATGTGAGGGGGAGTTACAGTTTTACCCCTGCCTTTAGGCTTCTCGGCTTGGGTCTGTGTACTGAGGGTCGGGGATAGTAGAGTAACTTTGCTTCTCCCCAAATAGTGGGCAGGAGCAATTTCTGGTGAGGAGGGCGTGTTTTGAAATATAGTGGGCGCGAGCAATTTTGGGCGAGGAGAGCGTGTTTTGAAAAAGTGGGGGCGAGCTATTTCGGGCGAGGAGAGCTTGTTTTTCCGACCATGGTTTATGAATTATTCGGCACATGTCATTTCAACCGAGGAGAAGGCGTGCTTGGATGAAGTTACGAACCTACCCTCGATGCACAACGGGCCAATTAATGCATCTCCCACAGGACGGTAATTTCACGTCTCCCATTTATTTGCTCGGGAAAATTCCACCGAGCAGAGGATGTTTAACGGTTCATTCAAAATTTGGGACAACGAGCATCCATGTCTACCTTACCAAGTCGATTCGAGTCAAGTTTAGAAATATTAGCTTGCCACTTCTTTTTTAGATGGAGAGATGATGCTCGGGAGTAATGTGTTTTCACATGCTCGTTGCTAGCGATTTACTATATGACAAATAGTTGACCCACTCAAAAATGGGAATCAAACCCAAAATGAAATATCTCGATTCAATGAAATAGCTCGTTCACCAGGTAAAAATAGTGAACTAAATCCAAAATTGAACACCTCAATCGAATAGCATGTTTTACAGTATTATAGGACTCCATGAACATGTTGAAAGTCAAATTAATGAACTTGTTTGATATATGCATATATCCATTCATGTGTGGATTGCAGACAACATGTTCTCCAATTTAAATATTTGAATGCAAGTTTATATCGAAACATGGTTTACAACAGTCTTTGATGCATAAAACGCGACCGCCTCCTCTCCCAGACTCCTTCTCTCTCTCTCTCTCTCTCGCCGACAATCTTCAATTCTGTCGCACGCATCCAACATACAAACCTTGTTGGTCCTCTCTCTTTCTCTCCATCTCTCTCTCTCTCTTTGTGTGTGTGCGGGGGGGGGGGGTCTTTCTAGTTCGCATGCATATATACTCCATCTATAGGTCTCACTCACACACTATGTATGATTCTCTAGTCCAAGCTAGATATCTTGGGTGCACTCATCATACGCACACAAATTCCTTGGCTCGTTGCCCGTAACACTCTCACGCACCACTCTGTCATCTCGGAGCTCTTCCCCCTCTCCCTCAAACTCTCCATCTACCTGGGTCACACATACACATGCATATCTCACTCGCACTTGATAGACCCATCTAAAACTCTATCTCTCTCCCCCGTTCTCTCTCCATATCACCCGCACACACACAATCTCATGCCTAGCTAGCCAAGTATGATGGTCTCTCACTCAATTGTAGGCACACGCAGTCCCCCCTATATGTATATGACTAGCTAATCTTAGTCTCCATCATAAACATGTGCATGGTCTATCTCGATTTCTCTCGGGGAATCTTTCTATCGCGCACGCACCTCCCTCGATCTCCGACCCATATAGTCCCCTCACGATCTCGAGGGGTCTCTCTATCACAAACACACCCTCTCGCCCTCCCCATGTGTCCATGTTCTCCATGTGTCACTCTCGACCTTTGTTCCTTGTTGGCCAGAACTCTATTGGACATGTGCTATAGGGGTGTCTCTCTCCGTTGCAAACAATCACACACTAGCTATCTTCGTGTATCTCCTCGCCTTGATTTTCTTTCTCGGAGATGTATGCGTGATATGTTCACCTAAGAAATGAAAAAACACACTCTCTCTCTCTAATTTATCATTTGTTGTCACTTTCTCTTTGACACACATACTCTTTTTGCACACTTATTCATTCTCCTTCACACGCACTTGATCCCTCTCGACTTAGGCACTCTCCTCGGTCCATTGCATATTGATTTATTGAAAAGTCAAACATCACAAAGTTTGACCATGTATGTGGAGAAAAACAATTACATCTGCAATGGCAAACATATACCATTAGATTCACCATGAGATGTAGTTTCATATGATGTATCTTTGGTATTGAAGACATAAATAACATTTGTGTAAACCTGATCAAAGTTTCCAAAGTTTGACTTCTAAAAAAATTACCTGCACTACATTATCGAGCGAATGGAATATCTCTTTCCCCCTCTCAGCTATCTGATGCACCACTCAGCCTTACCGGGGCTCCTCAATCTCTCTCAAACTTTATATCTCCCTGGTTCACACATACACATGTCTCACTCGCTTTGTACATATAGACCCATCCAACACTCTCCCCCTTGTTCTCTCTCTATGTGACACGCACCCCCCTAAGAAGTACTATAATACCTCACTCCATCATAGGCGCAAGCACTCCCCCCTAAGTATGATTATCTCTCACTAGCCATCAGGAACACACGTATTATCTCCTTCCATCCATACGTCTATCTCGATATCTCTCTTGGTATCTTCTATCGCGCACACACCTTGTCACTCGATCTCCCACCCATGTAGTCCCATCATGATCTCCAGGGGATCTCTCTATGATAAACATACACTCTCTTCTCCCCATGTCTGCATTTTCTCCGTACGTCTCTCTCGACCTCTCTCCTTTGTTTGTCAGACCCCTCTTGGCCACGTGCTAGGGGTCTTTCTCTCTCGGTTGCAAACAACCACACACTATCTCCTCACCTTGCTTCCATTGTTGAAGATGCATGAGTGATATGTTTGCATAAGACACACACATTTTTTCTCAACTTTTATTGAGTGTTGTCCATGTCTCTTTCACACATGCACACACACTTTTTTCACTCACTCTTTCTATTCCACACACAAACTCTCTCTCTAGTTTTGAAAAGTCAAACCTCAGAAAAGTTTGACCAAGTATATGTGGAGAAAAACATTTACATCTGGAAAGATCATTAGATTCATCACAACATGTACTTACTTCATACTATCATTTATCTTTGGTATTATAGATACAAGTAATTTCTTTATAAACTTGGTCAAAGTTTCAAAAGTTTGACTTAAAAAAAGTTGGAACTACATTATTGAATGGAGGGAGTAGCTCTTTCTCTCTCTCCCTCTCTCTCTGCTATCTCTCACGGGCCACCCCTCTCACACGAACACTCTATATCGATGGATTATACGCTCACTGTGTCAGCGTATAGCTCCATATACTGTTTAGTTGACCCGTCAACCAGTCCACATGCTGCTTTGTCAGCTCATGTTCTGTATCTTCATGTGTTGGCCCATATGGCAGTGGGTGAAAATAAGTAAACTAGAGGCCCATCTGACACGCGGTGAAGTAAACAAAGTTGAAACCACTCGGGGTAGCACCCCGCACGCTAGTAAATTGAGGGCGCTTTGAGGACACACTTCTTCCTTGTGGAGGACGCACTCGCACAAAATTCACCACTGCGTGGCGGCATGCACAGAAGGACATACTCGCGCACACCCAGCACACAACACACACCAGCACACGTGTACACTGGCGTCGCCGTCGGTTGATATGGACGGCGAGGCAGCCAACAAGCGGAGGCGGCTCGAGCCAAAACCACATCCGGCGAGCCTGGACTTCATCAGCAGCCTCCCCGACGACATGCTGTCGTCATCATCGGCCTCCTCGCCACCAAATCTGCCGTGTGGACCGCCCTGCTCTCCCGGCGGTGGTGCCCCCTCTGGCGCCGTGTCCCCCTCAACCTCACTGTCGACAGCTGCCTCTGCGACGGGGATTGCAAACGCATGGCCGCAGTCTCCAAGATAATTTCATCGCACCCTGGGCCAGCCAGACACCTTGACATCTGCATGTTCAGTACCAACTGCAAGGTCCAACCCAAGTTTGACGAGTGGTTCTTATCCCCCGCCCAAGATCAGCTCGAGGAGATCAGCTTTGAAGCTGGACGATGTCGCTCTCTGCCGCCGTCCGCGCTCTGGCTCACGCCAATGCTGCGCCGCACCTGCTTCAGCTCCTGCTATCTTCCCCAGATTGATGCCGCACCCGACCTTCTTCTCCCTCAACTCAAGCAACTCGACCTCTTCGACGTTTTCATCTTGAAGAAGGCTATGGAGCACCTACTCCGCAGCTGTACTACGCTCGAGTACCTTCGTCTTGAGCAGATCCACGGGTTAATTAGCCTCCACATCGCCTCGACGAATCTCCAATGGATTTATGTGTATTGCTGGCCCCGCAACAAGACATCAATTGGGAAGAGATCACTCCAGTTGTTCCATGTTATGGTCATTGAGAATGCACCTTTCCTTGAGAGATTGCTTATATCGGATCTAAAAGGTCCAACAAAAATCAGGGTCATTGATGCGCTGAAATTGACAGCGTTGGTGCACTCGTCTGCCAAATTCTCCGAACTCTTTATTGGATCCATAATCGTTCAGGTACAATACTCATCTTCTTCTCCGTCCTATTGAAATTATCATTTTTAAATTTCTTCTTGATGTATTTACGACAATCTTCCAGAAAATGATTCCCACAAGCTTGACCCAGTTTATGCGCACAATGAAGATCTTGGCAATAAAATCTATCGGCCCCACTCTGGATCAAGTTGTTGGATTCCTTACATGCTTTCCGTGCATGGAGAAGCTACTCATCGAGGTGAAACTTCTTTCCTATTAGTAAATGGTAATCACAATGTAGCTCAAATTTTTCGTAATTTTCCCAAAGTACGATGACAGGTGTAGTGTTTGAAACTGCATCTACGCACTACACCGAAAGAAATGTTTTTAGTATTTTTTCTCATGTGATCACCTGCATCGTTTTTTTGTTGTACTACTATAGTAGCCTAGGCTATTCATAGTGGAAAGTAACTTAGACTACTCTAGTAACTCTATGGTTACCCTAAGAGCAAGTACTACCTCCGTACTGGTTTACTCTGCCTATTTTGTACTATCAAAATTTGACCATAAATTTAACGGACAAAATGTTAATGCATGTCACTAAGAACTATATCGTTGGATTCGTATTTGAACATAATTTGAAATGGTGTAATTTTTAGTGACATGCATTGGCATTTTCTTATATAAATATATGGTCAAAATTTTATACTAAATAAGAGCTAGCACAAAAGTGGGCTATAACGGCCCTCCACTATGTAGGCTAAAACACATGCCAAATTCACTTGTGATGCATTTGGCGTTGGTGCCCCTCCATTGCTCACCTGGTGCCCCAATCTGGATCACCTACTTTGCTCCGGTGCCAAATTAACTCACGCAATGAAAAACACTTGCATGGGAGAGAGAGAGGACTGAGGCAATAAAAAACACTTGTTTGGGAGAGTAAGAGGCTAGTGTAGTTGGTTTGATTGATTTGTTTATACATGTGGGTCTGTGTGCACAGTGGTGCCAACTCTTTCACATCACGAGAGCGGTGCCAAAATCTTTTGATTTGACATTGATGTGTATTATGGCATCGGCCACATAGTGGAAGGCAACAAATGCCCAAGCTCTTCACATACTCCTAGGTAAATGAGAGGAAAGAGAAAGAGAGAGAGTGAGAGTGACAAAGTATCACTAGCCAGCCAACCCTATCGTATGAGCGAATGATATTGGTACCTCTTGATGACACGACAATCTTATATAGCCAGCTGCTCTAATATGTTCTCTTCTTTTGCAGATAAAAAACGACCTGAAAGTAAAAAATGTGCTGCACTATAACAATCTCATCGAATTCCTTGATCTACATCTTACAGAAATTGATTTGATTGACTACCGAGGCAGCACATCTGAGATTAAATTGGCCGGGTTCTTTGTTCTGGAGGCAAGTGTGCTCAAGGTAATGAGGTTTGGCATTATCTGGCGCAACAATGAATGGCGTGATGATCACCGCAAGCGTCTAATACTAAATGACAAAGTCTCCGCAGAAGCTAAATTTGTTTTTGAAACATCAAGTGGCCAGAGACTCGAAAACGTATTTTCCCATTAGTGACTTGTCAGGGCGGTGGATTTTAGTTTGTACGATAATGCTGCATCCACCTAAAGTAACGAAAGTTCTTACGTAAACTTCCTAGTAATTCCCTCTTCGTAGGTGCAGCATTACTCCTAACATTTGTAATATCAGTTTCAAACTTGTAATATTGCCGTGTCCTATTCCTGCGTTTTCGAAATCCTGCGAATCAAACAGGTCCTGAGTTGGTGATGATGTTGTGCCTGCCATCTTTCACCAATAGCCGTCGGATCTAGATCTGACGCATACAAACCAAACTTCTCGAGTTCTGCAAAAAGATGCCCGCACTTGTTCCCTATTTAAAAACAACTCCTTGTCTCTCACAATCAACCTTATCTCCTCCCCACCACATCTAGAAGGCCATGGAAAAATCTGGCGCGATGGTCGCTGCCGGCGCCGTCCACCCCGCAATCTTGGTGTTCCGTGCAATGCATAGGCATCTACGCACGGGAAATTATGTCGAACACGGCTAGTTTCAAGAAGGCTAGGTTTATAGCCATGATGATAGTGACTGCAGACGGTGAGGCTGACTATGGTATGCCAAACACGGCGCCTGTACTCAGGTGTCATCTCCGGCGTAGGGTCTTGTCACTTCACTGTGAGGAGCAGCACGTAATAATTTGACCAATAGGTAGTATAGTGCTACTACATTGGTACTACTACTTCTACTACTACTAGTACTAGCACCACCGTCTAGATTTAGTAGTACTACCACGTCCATCTGGATTTAGTATTTGACTAGAAATATCTAGTAATGCATGTCACAAAAAATGTACTACTCCCTCTGTAAATAAATACATGGTGTATTGTTTTATTCCTATCGGCGACGTAACTTAATTTCTTTTTTGCTAGTTAATAGAATTACATGCAATGAACTAACCACTTCATGTGCTGTTTGGTAGTCTCAAGTCATTGAAAGCATGCACGGGCAGGGAGGGGGACACAGCTTCATTGACTTACTGCACCTGCCTTTGGGTGTATGACACGTGGGCCCAACGGGTGGTTGGCCAACCTATCATACAGCCAAAGGCAGGTGCAGTAGAGGGGCAAGGAGTAGATGGCCAACACGCACGTGAATTCAACATAGTCTGCACTTCTCATATAAAGTCTCCTGCTAGTCCAATCTATGAAATCCTACGCACCTATGCACCAAAAGGCAAGAGTGATCAATCCAATCGCAAGATCAGTTGACTAGAAGCTAGACCCATGGAGGCGATGAGCGCGAGCATCAGTCGGCTGTGCCAGATGGTCCACAACGCCGGCCTGCGGCCCGGCCTGAGGAACGTCTCCAGGTAGTGCTTGAGGCCACCAGGGTGAGGGGCCGCTTGGACGACAACTTCGTCTCCTTGTTTGACGAGGTCCTCGTCAGCTTCCTCGACAAGTTCACCATCATCAAGAAGCTCGCGGACGACCTTGACGTACGCCTCCAGCCCATGTTCCCAGGCTCTGCGATGCCTGCCACCCTCAACGGCGTCTATGGTGACAACCTCTTCGATGCACTGGTGGCCCTGCGACTGCCCGCCATCGCACCGGAGAATGTCCACCTCGAGGTCGCGCTCGCCGCGCAGCGCTTGGTGCAGCAAGACACCATCGACATAATCACCCACGTCTACACGCAAATCATCCACAAGGACTACTACATGCAAGAGGAGGATGATAGGACGCTCGCCTTCTTGGACCGCAGGGCAACCTTGGACGACATTGTTCAGAAGCACGTTGAGCTTGCCACCAACACCGCTGCTCCTCACACGTCGGTTGGTGACTCGGTGCACTAGGGTGTGAGGATGTCGTTGATGGATCCGTATGTATCTTTATCTTTCCGTCAAATCCATGTAGTAGTATATGGTACTACTAGTAATTATCTTACCTTTCACATCAACTTCATAATTTTCCTACGTACTCCATGCATGAACCGTGCCAGAACCAAACTTCTCATTACTCTAGGGAAAATTGTTATTTCTACCTATCGGTCACCCCATGGAGCAGAACCAAATTTTACAAGTTACAAGTTCAAAAGGAAAAGCCTGCCGTGTTCGCATCGCACCCCCACACGGTTTGTCCGGCACGCCGCTCAAGGGGGAATGCGTGATGTGTTGCATTTTCACTTACAAGTGGGACTACAGTTGAGAAAACCGACTATCGTCAAACCCCCACCCCACCCACCGCGTGATGGCTGAGAAAACAGGAGGGAGAAGAGATGGTTGTAGCTAGCACGGACTCCAAGAAAATTGGTGTCAGATGGGACTCGTGTGGGTGGCGTGTGACGTACTGCTAGACATGAATGCTAGTTATGGCCCATGCCACCCCACTATATCGAGGTGCTGGTTACATAGAACAAATTTCCTGGAGTATGTGCTCAGCCCTCCTCTATCTCTCTTCTCAGCCAGCCAACAGACGCGCGGAGCCCATCGTCTGTTTTCTCATATGCGGTCCCACATGTCAGTGTAAACACAAGAGGACCCACTAAACCTACACATCTTTCACCTCGACGTGCTGGTGATGAAAAAAATCCAATAAAGATCTTCAGTGGCCGCTTTTGGAGTTACTCAAGAGTAGTAAGATTCTATTTACAGTTTAACCCAAGATGCACATCATGTGGCGTCACCTACCACTCTATTTTCTTGCATGACACGACCTGGATGCTGGATGTCCCATGTGTCGGCAAAAGGAGGAAGAACTTGACCAAATCTTTGGTTGTGCTCTTGGATTAGACTAGTTGTGCTAACTTAAAAATTTTATGGTGTACAATGGATGCAAGTTTTGGTATTGGGAAGAAGAGTACAATGATATATTGATAGAGCGCAATTTAGTAGATGTTCTAGCACTTTTAGCTAGCATAGAGGCTTAGAGATGAGACCGGTGCACTTGTTGATAGAATAGAGGCTAGACACGTCTACTTCTTTACACTCGAAGAAAAAAGAAGCACGAAGGATCGAGCCTCCGCAGATCAACAATGAATGCATCAAGAAGGCACTAATCCAACTTACAGGAGCAGTTATGGAAGTTGGATATATTCTAAAATGTATTATTGTGGTTCTTATTTTTCTAGTCAAAATTTTGGTGATGTATTTCCATGTACCAAAAAATCAATGATGAAAAAAGATATGTGTTTACAAAGAAAAATGTAGGCAGCCGGGATGCGTCTGCGCGTTCGGCGCACGGCCACCGCATTGGAGAAATGGCCCGGACACGACCCCATTGCCCTAACCAAACCGACAGAATCCGAAACGGACAGAATTCGGGAAAAACAGAGGTCCGTTTGGGGTCGTGCGTTGGAGTTGGCCTTACAAGTGGGACCGCAGTTGAGGAAATCGACTATCGGCAAACCCCCACCTCGCCTGCAGTGCGATGGCTGAGTTAGAGAAACGACGAGGTTGAAGAGATTGCTGTAGCACGGACTCCAACAAATATGGTGTCAGATGGAAGTCTTGCTGGTGGCGTGTGCCGTACTCCTGGACATGAATGCTTGTTCTGGCCCATGCACCCTACTACACCTACTATTTATAGTAGTAGTATCGAGGATTCTAGGTGCTGGTTACGTACAACGAACACATTAACATATGGCCCACCTCAAACTGTGGCCAAATTTCCTGGAGCCTGTGCTAGGTTAAAAAGTGTTCTTTGTGAGGATGGGTGGCTGGTCTCAAGTTTAAAACTTGTTGTATTACGTACATAGACATAGAGATAGTGCAACATGTGAAGCTAGTACAAATAGTGTACTATTGTTGATTGGCCTCATCTGGTAACCTGTTGCAATGCACGTACAATTATGTATTTAGAAAATATTTTTTTGCATTGTCGCAGCACCCACTCAGAGAAGCGACTCGAAAGCCATTCATAAATTTAGTAAATTTATGACAAGCATATCATTTTATTACATACAACAGGTCATCAACCCACAATGATAACGAGGATACATTATAAATACTAAAGTTTTCATCACACAACAAATAACAAGCAATGAAATGAACTTCAACTCAACCAATCCTCGGCGTTGGAAACGCTTACTTTGAACCATAGGCGATTCTCTGGGAAGAGCCAGCTACTATCAATCTCGAGACCAACGCAGGACTAATCATCCAGGCTGAAGCGGCCTACTATATCACGACCAGGGTAGGGAACCACCACAATGTCCGACATATAGATACAGTTTCTTCTCATAAATGGTAGTAACGTTGTGTCAATAGCAGTTGGATCGCCTTTCACCATCATTGGATAGTTTTGTCCAAGGAAGAGCGAGTTTGCTCCAAGACTATCAATACGGTACCAGGGAGAAGGTGTTGGCGCTAGCACAATAGTATCCATCTCGAATACCATACAACAGGTGTTGGGCTAGGTCCGGAGAGTGCGAGCATGGGAGACAACACCTGCTTCCTTAGTAGTAACATCAGCAGTGGGCTGTATACAGACAAGAAGGAGTCATCCATCGGAAGTTTCCAGGCGCCACTGGGTATATCGGCCCTCCTCGTCCTCATCTCCCCCTTGGTTATAAAAATTTTCAAGTATAGGTGGTGGAATGTCCATAGGACCTTGGAAACACAAGAATAAGGTTAATTAGTAGAGAAGAGAAACTTGCTAACTCGCATGCATGTGGATGAAACAATTATAATTACGGTGGAATACAAACGTACCGAAACTACGAGGATCCCATGCAAAAACAGTGCCACGACTGGTGGCAACAAACACAAGACCCTCGTATTCAATTGCATCACTGTACACATCCGTGTATAGAAACTGATTTTTGAGCAATATCCATCCAGTTGAACCACGACGAACGGCAACAAACTTGTCGAAAATATCAACAACTTGATAGTTCTTGTAATCCCAAGAGCGGTTGGGAACTCAAGAAATTGCTATCTTCCGTAGACGACAATCACCATGATCATATTTGAACGTACTTAGGTCATCTGTGTGCTCAACCTCAGGGAACTCGGAGATTTTGGGAAGTGGAATCCGCTGACGAGTGTACACATTCACAAGTTCCCACTCGCAATTGTACCCAATATAAACAACCCAATCTGCATTTGCGCCTGCCCAAGCATTGCCCTCAAGCTATGGCATCTTAACATCATACGTATCATTATCAAGCTGCATCAACTTGCACAAGGAGAGGCTTCCCTCGTCCCCATGCCAGTCAGCAGGGTCACGTCGAAGAAGATAGCGGAGATCAAACCGCTCCTGGACCCTTGGGTTCCTTGTAATGATGTTATTAGTTGGGTCGAGAATGTTCTTGAACGAACCTGCCATGCTAGCCGAGGTGATGACATCGCACCGATCAATGAGTTCCCCCACCACGTCATCTTTCAGATCGGGGCAAGTATAACGGGGTCGTTTCCGGCTTGGTCCCTCCATGGAGAAGACGATCGAACAATGGCAGAAGGAAGGGTGAACGCAAATGGAGGAGGGAGGAAGAGCATGCGACATCAGTTCCAAATCGAGAGGGAAAGGCATCAACACACAATGACAACGAGGATACATGTTGGATTATAGATTATTTCCAACAAAACATTCTAGCAAATACTAATGTTTTCATCACACAACAAATAACAAGCAATGGAATTAACTTCAACTCAACCAATCCTCGCCATTGGAAACGCTTGCTTTGAACCATAGGTGCTATGGCAAGGGCCAACTATTGTCAATATCGAGAGCAACGCAGGACTGATCATCCAGGCTGAAGCGGCATATATCAGGACCTGGGTAGGGAACCACCGAAATGTCCGAGGTATAGATATAGTTGCTTCTCATAAATGGTAGTAACGTTGTGTCAATAACAGCTGGATCGCCTTTCACCATCATTGGATAGTTTGGTCCAAGGAAGAGCGAGTTTGCTCCAAGACTATCAGTATTGAACCAGGGAGAAGGTGTTGGAGCTAGCACACTAGTATCCGTCTTGAATACCATGCAACGGGTGTTGGAATAGGTCAGGAGAGTGCGACCATGGGAGACAATACCTGCTTCCTTAGTAGTAACAGTCTGAGTGCACTGTATACAGACAAGAAGAGGTGATCCATTGGAATTAGTTGTCAGGCGCCACTGAGTATATAAGTTCTGCTCCTCCTCATGCTCGTGATCATCACCATCGTCATCTCCCCCTTGCTTATAAAAATTTTCAAGTATAGGCGGTGGAATGTTCACAAGATCTTGGAAACACAAGAAGAAGGTTAATTAGTAATGGGAAACTTGCTAACCCGCATGCATGTGGATGAAACAATTATAATTATGGTGGAAGACAAATGTACTGAAACTACGAGGATCCCATGCAAAAACAGTGCCATGAGTGGTGGCAGCAAACACAAGATCCTCGTATTCAATTGCATCACAGTACACATCCATGTATAGAAACTGATTTTTGAGCTATATCCATCCAGTTGAACCACGAAGGACCGCAACAAGCTTGTCGAAGATAGAAACAACTTGACAGTTCTTGTAATTCCAAGAGCAGCTGGGAACTCAACAAATTGCTATCTTCAGTAGACGACAGTCACCATGATCGTATTTGAACACATGTAGATCATCTGTGTGCTCAACCTCAGGGCAGTCTGAGATTTTTGGAAGTGGAATCCGCTGACGAGTGTACACATTCACAAGTTCCCACTCGCAATTGTACCCAATATAAAAAACCCAACTTCCATTTGCGCCAGGCCAGGACTTACCCTTAAGCGATGGCATCTTGACATCACACTTATCATTATCATGCGGCATCAACATGCACAAGGAGAGGCCTCCGTCGTCCGCGCCCATGCGAACATGCTTATAGGAAGAACATAAGGGAGATCAAACCGCTCCTGGACCCTTGGGTTCCTTGTAATGATGTTATTAGTTGAGTCGAGAATGGGCTTGAATGAACCTGCCATGCTAGCCGAGGTGATGACATCGCACCGATCAATGAGTTACCCCACCACGTCATCTTTCAGATCGGGGCAAGAATAACAGGGTCATTTCCGGCTTGTTCCCAACATGGAGAAGACGATTGAACAATGGCAGAAGAAAGGGTGAAGGAAAATGGAGGAGGGAGGGAGAGCATGTGGCAGCAGTTCCAAATCGAGAGGGAAAGGCGAAGAGTCGGTGGACGGTTGCCAGTTTGCCACGTGATACATCCATTTTGCATCATGCTTTTATATCGATATTTATTGCATTATGGGCTGTTATTACACATTATGTCACAACACTTATGCCTATTCTCTCTTATTTTACAAGGTTTACATAAAGAGGGAGAATGCCGACAGCTAAGATTCTGGGCTGGAAAAGGAGCAAATATTAGAGACCTATTCTGCACAGCTCCAAAAGTCCTGAAAATTCACGGAAGCTATTTTCAGAATATATAAAAAATATTGAGCTCAAGAAGCTCCAGAGGGGCCCACACCCTGGCCACGAGGGTGGGGGGCGCGCCCTACCACCCTGGGCGTGCCCCCTGCCTCATGGCCCCCCTGGTGGCCCTCCGATGCCCATCTTCTGCTATATGGAGTATTTCGTTGAGGAAAAAAAGTCATAAGCAAGCTTTCGGGACGAGACTCTGCTGCCACCAGGCGAAACCTTGGCGGAACTAATCTAGGGCTTTTGCGGAGCTGTTATGCCGGGGAAACTTCCCTCCGGGAGGGGGAAATCATTACCATCGTCATCACCAACGATCCTCTCAGCGAGAGGGGGTCAATCTCCATCAACATCTTCACCAAAACCATCTCCTCTCAAACCCTAGTTCATCTCTTGTAGCCAATTCTTGTCTCTAAGTCTAGGATTGGTACGTGTAGGTTGCTAGTAGTGTTGATTACTCCTCGTAGTTGATGCTAGTTGGTCTATTTGGTGGAAGATCATATGTTCAGATCCTATATGCATATTAATACCCCTCTGTTTATGAACATGAATATGCTTTGTGAGTAGTTATGTTTGTTCCTAATGACATGGGAGATGTCTTGCTATTAGTAGTCATGTGAATTTGCTATTCGTTCGATATTTTGATGAGATGTATGTTGTCTCTCCTCTAGTGGTGTTATGCGAACGTCGACTACATGACACTTCACCATTATTTGGGCCTAGAGGAAGGAATTGGGAAGTAATAAGTAGATGATGGGTTACTAGAGTGACAGAAGCTTAAACCCTAGTTTATGCGTTGCTTCGTAAGGGGCTAATTTGGTTCCATATGTTTCATGCTATGGTTAGGTTTACCTTAATAGTTCTGTTGTAGTTGTGGATGCTTGCTAGTGGGGTTAATCATAAGTGGGATGTTTGTCCAAGTAAGGGAAGCACCCAAGCACTGGTCCACCCACATATCAAATTATGAAAGTATGGAACGTGAATCATATGAACGTGATGAAAACTAGCTTGACGATAATTCCCACGTGTCCTCGGGAGCACTTTCTTCTATATAAGAGTTTGTCCAGGCTTGTCCTTTGCTGCAAAAAGGATTGGGCCACCTTGCTAAACTTTATTTACTTTTGTTACTTGTTGCTCGTTACAAATTATCTTATCACAAAACTATCTGTTACCTATAATTTCAGTGCTTGCAGAGAATACCTTGCTGAAAACCGCTTATCATTTCCTTCTGCTCCTCGTTGGGTTCGACACTCTTACTTATCGAAAGGACTACGATAGATCCCCTATACTTGTGGGTCATAAAGACTCTTTTCCTGCGCCGTTGCCGGGGAGTGAAGCGCCTTTGGTAGGTGGAATTTGGTAAGGAAGAATTTATATAGTGTGATGAAATTTACTATCACTTGTTACTATGGAAAGTAATCCTTTGAGGGGCTTGTTTGGGGTATCTTCAACCCGACCAGTAGAGCAAAGAGTTTCTCCTCAACCTACTCAACCTACTGAAAATGAAAATGTCTACTTTGAAATTCCTTTGGGTATGATAGAAAAACTGCTAGCTAATCCTTTTGCAGGAGATGGAACATTACATCCTGCTGAGCACCTAATATATGGGGATGAAGTTTGTGGATTATTTAAGCTTGCAGGTATGCCCGATGATGTTATCAAGAAAAAGGTCTTCCCTTTATCTTTGAAGGGAGATGCATTGACATGGTATAGGCTATGTGATGATATGGGATCATGGAACTACAAATGATTGAAATTGGAATTTCATCAAAAGTTTTATCCTATGCATCTTGTTCGTCGTGATCGCAATTATATATATAATTTTTGGCCTCGCGAAGGATAAAGCATCGCTCAAGATTGGGGGAGGCTTAAATCAATGTCATTCAAAATTATTATGCTCGGCTTTCTGATAACAATCGCTCCATGCTCGATACTTCTTGTGCTGGCTCTTTTATGATGAAGACTATTGAATTCAAATGGGATTTATTGGAAAGAATTAAACGCAATGCTGAAGATTGGGATCTCGATGAAGGTAGGGATTCAGGTATGACACCTAAGTTTGATTGTGTTAAATCTTTTATGGATACCGATGTTTTCCATAAATTTAGCACTAAATATGGACTTGACTCTGAAATAGTAGCTTCTTTTTGTGAATCTTTTGCTACTCATGTTGATCTCCCTAAGGAAAGTGTTTTAAATATCATCCTCCCATAGAAGTAAAAGTAGCTGCACCTATTAAAGTTGAAGAAAAGACTATCACTTATAATGATCCTATTATTCCTACTGCTTATGTTGAGAAACCACCTTTTCCTGTTAGGATATAAGATCATGCTAAAGCTTCAACTGTGGTTCGTAAAAGCAATATTAGGACCTATACACCTCCTGAGCAAGTTAAAGTTGAACCTAATATTGCTATTGTTAAGGATCTCTTGGCTGATAATATTGATGGGCATGTTATTTATTTCTGTGATGAAACTGCTAGAATTGCTAAACCTTGTGCTAAAGATAAACATAGACCTGTGGTAGGCATGCCTATTATTTCTGTTAAAATAGGAGATCATTGTTATCATGGCTTGTGTGATATGGGTTCTAGTGCTAGTGTAATACCTATTGACTTATACAAAGAAATTATGCATGATATTGCACCTGCTGAGTTAGAAGATATTGATGTCACAATTAAACTTTCCAATAGAGATACTATTTCACCAATTGGGATTGTTAGAGATGTTGAAGTCTTGTGTGGGAAAACTAAATATCCTGCTGATTTTCTTGTTCTTGGTTCCCCACAAGATAGCTTTTGTCCCATTTATATTTGGTAGACCGTTCTTAAACACTGTTAATGCTAGGATAGACTGCAAAAACGATGTTGTTACTATTGGTTTAGGTGATATGTCTCATGAGTTCAACTTTCTAAATTTCGTAGACAACAACATGAAGAGGAATTGCCTAGTAAAGATGAAATTATTGGTCTTGCTTCTATTGCCATACCTCCTAGTGATCCTTTAGAACAATTTTGCTAGACCATGCAAATGATATGTTTATGAATGAAAGAAGGGAAATAGATGAAGTGTTCTTTAAACAGGGACCTATTCTATAACACAACTTGCCTGTTGAAATCATAGGGGATCCTCCTCCACCCAAGGGTGATCCCATGTTTGAGATTAAACCACTACCTGATACTGTTAAACATGCTTATCTTGATGAAAAGAATATATATATTGTCTTATTAGTGCTAACCTTTCAGAGAAGGAGGAAGAAAAAATATTGAAAACTCTGAAGAAGCATCGTGCTACTATTGGATATACTCTTGATGATCTTAAGGGCATTAGTCCCACTCTATGTCAACACAAAAACAATTTGGAGAAAGATGCCAAACCAGTTATTGATCATCAATGACGGATGAATCCTACGATGAAAGAAGTGGTAAGAAAAGAAATACTAAAGCTCCTTAAGGCAGGTATAATTTATCCCGTTGTTGATAGTTAGTGGGTAAGCCCTGTCCATTGTCTTCCTAAGAAGGGAGCTATTACTGTCGTTCCTAATGATAAAGATGAATTGATTCCACAAAGAATTATTACAGGTTATAGGATGGTAATTGATTTCCGCAAATTAAATAAGGCTACTAAAAAAGATCATTACCCCTTACTTTTTATTGATCAAATGCTAGAAAGATTATCCAAACATACACATTTTGTGCTTTCTAGATGGTTATTCTAGTTTCTCTCAAATACCTATGTCAGTTGATGATCAATCAAAGACCACTTTTACTTACCCTTTCAGTACTTTTTCTTATAGACGTATGCCTTTTGGTTTATGTAATGCACCTGCTACCTTTCAAAGATGCATGATGGCTATATTCTCTGACTTTTGTGAAAAGATTTGTGAGGTTTTCATGGACGATTTCTCCGTTTATGGATCCTCTTTTGATGATTGCTTAAGAAACCTTGATTGAGTTTTGCAGAGATGGTAAGAAACTAACCTTGTCTTGAATTGGGAGAAGTGCCACTTTATGGTTAATGAAGGTATTGTCTTGGGGCATAAAATTTCTGAAAGGGGCATTGAAGTTGATAAAGCTAAAATTGATGCTATTGAAAAGATGTCGTGTCCCAAGGACATCAAAGGTATAAGAAGTTTCCTTGGTCATGCCGGCATTTATAGGAGGTTCATTAAGGACTTCTCAAAAATTTCTCGGCCTCTGACTAATTTATTACAAAAAGATATACCATTCGCCTTTGATGATGATTGTGTAGAAGCATTTGAAAAACTTAAGAAAGCATTGATCTCTGCACCTATTGTTCAGCCACCTGATTGGAATTGCCCTTTTGAAATTATGTGTGATGCTAGTGATTATGCTGTAGGTGTTGTTCTAGGGCAAAGAGTTGAGAAGAAATTAAATGTTATTCAATATGTTAGTAAAACTCTAGACAATGCACAGAGAAATTATGCTACTACTGAAAAAGAATTCTTAGCAGTTGTATTTGCTTGTGATAAGTTCAGACCTTATATTGTTGATTCTAAAGTAACTATTCGCACGGATCATGCTGCTATTAAATATCTTATGGAAAAGAAAGATGCTAAACCTAGACTTATTAGATGGGTTCTCTTGCTACAAGAATTTGATTTGCATATTATTGATAGAAAGGGAGCCGAGAACCCCGTTGTAGATAACTTGTCTAGGTTAGAAAATGTTCTTGATGACCCACTACCTATTGATGATAGCTTTCCTGATGAACAATTATGTCATAAATTCTTCTCGAACTGCTCCATAGTATGTTGATTATGCTAATTATATTGTTGCTAAATTTATACCACCTAGTTTCACATACCAGCAAAAGAAAAAGTTCTTCTATGATTTGAGACATTACTTTTGGGATGACGCACATCTTTATAAAGGAGTAGATGGTGTCATTAGAAGTTGTGTACCTGAGCATGAACAGGAACAAATCCTACGCAAGTGTCACTCTGAAGCTTATGGAGGACACCATGCTGGAGATAGAACTGCACATAAGGTATTGCAATCCGGTTTTTATTGGCCTACTCTCTTCAAGGATGCCTGTAAGTTTGTCTTGTCTTGTGATGAATGTCAAATAATTGGTAATAATAGTAGACGTCAAGAAATGCCTATGAATTATTCACTTGTTATTGAACCATTTGATGTTTGGGGCTTTGATTATATGGGACCTTTTCCTTCCTCTAATGGGTATACACATATTTTAGTTGCTGTTGATTACGTTACTAAGTGGGTAGAAGCTATTCCAACTAGTAGTGATGATCATAACACTTCTATTAAGATGCTTAAAGAAGTTATTTTTCTGAGATTTGGAGTCCCTAGATATTTAATGACTGATGGTGGTTCACATTTTATTCATGGTGTTTTCCGTAAAATGCTTGCTAAGTATGATGTTAATCATAGAATTGCATCTCCTTATCACCCACAGTCTAGTGGTCAAGTAGAATTGAGTAATAGAGAACTCAAATTAATTTTGCAAAAGACTGTTAATAGATCTAGAAAGAATTGGTCCAAGAAACTTGATGATGCATTATGGGCCTATAGAACTGCATATAAAAATCCTATTGGTATGTCTCCGTATAAAATGGTGTATGGAAAAGCATGTCACTTACCTCTCGAACTAGAACATAAGGCTTATTGGGCTATTAAAGAGCTCAATTATGATTTCAAACTTGCCGGTGAGAAGAGGTATTTGACATTAGCTCACTCGACGAATGGAGAACCCAAGCTTATGAGAATGCAAAATTGTTTAAATAAAAAGTTAAAAGATGGCATGACAAAAGCATACAAAAGCCTGAGTTTAATGTAGCTGATTATGTATTGTTATACAACTCTCATTTAAGATTTTTTGCAGGAAAACTTCTCTCTAAATGGGAAGGTCCTTACGTTATCGAGGAGGTCTATCATTCCGGTGCCATAAAAGTCAACAACTTCAAAGGCACAAATACGAAGGTGGTGAACGGTCAAAGAATCAAACATTATATCTCAGGTAATCCTATAAATGTTGAAACCAATGTTGTTGAAACCGTAACCCCGAAGGAATACATAAGGAACACTTTCTGGAATGTTTCAGACTCCGAAAAGGAATAGGCGCGGCGTGGTCAACGTGGCCAAGGAACGGCTTCCATCGGACGTGGACTGTACATGGAGAGGCTGACAGCTGGGTCCACGGCCGCAGCAAGGAAGTGCCTCCTTATTACGCACAAAATAATTATTCCTCCACCTGACAGCGGGGACCCACCGGACGGGCCACCATATTTCATGAAAAAAATGTTTCCCCCTGACTGCTAGGACCCACCAGCTACATCTTCGCACGCAAGGAAGTGCGTCCGGGCAAAAAACGATTCGCCCCCTGACTGCTAGAACCCACCAGCTACATCTTCGCACGCGAGGAAGTGCCTGACAGTCGGGACCCACCTGGTTGAAGCGTACGTAGCATTGTCATTCTGGTCATGAACGTGTACGTACATACTGCTCGTAGTAGAGGCGCGCATGTAGCATGTACACGTATGTACATCGGCCAATGTGCAAGAAATAAAATACGACCACGTACATACTTACGGGCAGGGTCTCGAACGCCCACTCGCGCATACGTATGGCCAGGGCTCGTGTACATGGATGGTTCGAAACGGAGAAACACCGTTGTCGTCGTGTTCATCGGGAGCCTACCGGCTGGGTCGGAACGGAATGCGTCGTCGTGTTCATGGAGAGGGCTTGGACGGAACAGCCGATGGAAACAAGGCCTGGCGTACCGCAGAACGGAGGAAATGGCCTTGTGTTCGACCGGCCACGTTCGAAACGGGATCCTGTTCATTGGGAGGTGTGTGGCATATCGCAAAACAGAGGAAACGGACCTCCTACGCTCGAAATGGGGGTCCTTTTGATCGGGAGGGGTGTGGCGTACCGCAAAACGGAGGAAACGGACTTGTGTTGGAGCGCTACGGTCGAAACGGGGGTCCTGTTCATCGGGAGGGGTGTGGCGTACTGCAAAACAGGACTCCACGGGATAATGTTCATCTCCACCGTCGACCCCCTCCAGCCTCCATCGGCTATTGTTCATCCACCATCGACCTCCTCCAGCCTCCACCTGCGATTGTTCGTCCACGAGCTCCTGTTCATCCAGCCTCCACTGCGCTACTCCACTGGCTACTGTTCAACCAGCCCTCTCCACAGGCTCCTGTTCAACCACCCCTCCATGGGCTACTGTTCATCCAACCCTCCACAGTCTACTGTTGATCCTGCCCTCCACGGGGTGGTCCTGTACATCCCGCCATCCACGGGCTCCTGTTCATCCAGCCCCAACCGGCTCGATTGATCGGGGTCCTATTCATCCAGAGGCAACACCACGGGGTCCTGTTCCTCCACCCCCACCGGGAACTGTTCATCCAAACACCCCAGCACGCTCACTATTCATCTAGAGGCAGCATCGATCTGCTTCAATTGGCAGTAGTAGAGAAGGAGTCGCTCGATCGGGTTCAATTAACAGCCATCGATCGATCGCTCGGGTTCAGTAACGCGTAGCCTGCAGTGCAATCGCTCGGGTTCAGTTAGAGCCCAATGCCTCGCTTGGGTTCAGTTAGAGCCCAACGCCTCGCACCCACACGCGTGCGTGTACGAGAGAAACGGGCATCGCTCGGTCCCGACCACCCACCGTAACCGGGAACACCCCGATATTTTCCCCGCCCTCGCTTCTACCACGGTTTTTTCCGTCATGGACGGCCCAAAGAATGTCATGCAGTTGCGTCTCCGGCCCGCCCAGGACGAAAAGCCCATTTTCTGTCTCGATTTTTTGTCATAGAAGTAGGACCCCACCACATCTATGATGATACCGGGTTTTGTCACAATTATCGTCATAGAAGTGTCATAGGTATGACAGAATTTTTTTTCGTTCGGCCCAAAATGTCACGGATGTGTCTTTTTTTTGTAGTGTATCCATAGACCCATGGGCAGAAATGTGCTCCATACCCTCGCCCAATCGGATCTGGTATCCATGGGTATCCAGATCCTTGGATAAGATTGCCATCCCAAATAAATAGCCACCCCCTACAACCACTAGCTGATTGGCTGCTTCGCGAGAAACTGACACTTTTGATTGAGAGCATCCCATCCTCCAAGGACTTCGAGCAAAAATCATCAAGTGAGGAAAAACCCTAAACCCAAACCAAACACCTACAAACCCAAAGTGATTGCGCATCACTGAAGAGATTGTTCCTGTGTGGAACCGATGCTTGTTATCTTTGATGACTGTGCATCCTCCGGATGGTTAGGTGTCATGGTCTAGAGCATCCAAGAGGAAAGTGTGGATCGCCGAGTAACCGAGTCTGTGAAGGTTTGGAAGTGACCTAAAGACTTACCACGAGTGATTGGGCGAGGTCTGTGTGACCTTAGCTCAAGGTGAATACAGTGAGGACTGTGTGTCTGGGACTGTGTGTCCTCAGGTTTAAACACCTAGCCGCTCCAAGCAGACATACGACTGTCACAGCAGTTGGAACTAGTCTACCAGATCATTGTCTTCACCGAGCTAACTGGTTCTATTTCCTCAACCCTTTCATTTCCTCATTACTATGTTGTTGTTCTTGATTGTTAGTGTTTGAAGACTTTGACTGAAGACTTTCTCATTTCCTCAATCCTATTTCTTCAGTCAGTTTGTCTACAGCGTGCTTATCCTGTGTTTATGCTACTTTCACTATGTGCTTGTTTTCATTTCTTCATGATGACTATGCTACTACTCTGTTATGCTTGCATCTGAGTACTTATTCCGTTGCTAAGTAGTTCGTTGCTTAGGAATTTCCTCACCCTAAAATTCTTCAGTGATGAATTTGTAAAAAATGCCTATTCACCCCCGTCTATTCGATATAACGCACTTTCAATTGGTATCAGAGCAAGGTACTCCCTTGTTCTGTGTGATTTTGGTTTAACCACCTGCAGTTTTAGTTATGTTGACCGCAGGTATGGTCAAGGTCTCTACTGGGTGTCCTACCTTCGATGGGACGAACTACCCCTACTGGAAGAATAAGATGCGAATGCATGTTGAGGCAATTGACAACGATCTCTGGTATATTATGGAAAATGGTGTTCCCTCTATCACTCCTACCATCAATGCTGCTGACGTGAAGAGATTCAAGAAACTCGACTCTCAAGAGAAGAACATCATGTGTGGCCATCTGTGCAAAGGGCGGTATGGCAGGGTGAGTGCTTTGGAGACAGCAAAGCCTATCTGGGATAGGTTGTCCAAGGTCAACGAAGGAGTCTCAACACAGCGTGACTCTCAAGTTGACGTTCTTTGCAATCTCTTCAACTGCTTCAAAAGACTCAACAATGAAAATGTTTAGCAAACCTTCGATCGCCTCACTGACATTTCAAATGAGCTTCAAGCACTTGGTGCCACTGACATCACCGACCATGAGGTGGTGAAGAAATTGTTGAGATCGCTTGATTCCTCATTTGACACACTTGCACTGATGATACAAGAACATGGAGACTACAAGTCACATGATCCCGCTGATATCCTCGAGAGGCTAAACACCCATGAGTTCCAACTTGCTGAGAAGAGAGATCTCTATGGACCGAGCTATGGCAGATCACGCGCACTGAAGGCCAAGGCAGTATTTGAATCCGAAGGTGAGGATTCTGGTAGCAGCCTTGGTGATCCTGAAGAACTAAGCCAGGAGCTAGCAATGCTCATGAGGAAATTCTAGAAGTTCTCAAGACGTGGTCGCTTTGGCAAATCCTCAAGAAGTGATGACATAAGATCAAATTCCTCATCCCATGACTACAAGAAGAGACTTTGCCACAAATGCAAGAAACCCGGTCACTACATTCAAGATTGTCCTCAGTGGGAAAAGGAATCAAAGAAGAAGAAGTACAAGGACTACAGTTCTGATGATTCAAAGAAGAAGAAGAAATCTTCAAAGTCCTCTTCATCAAAATCCTCGAAGTCTTCATCTCACAAGAAGAGCAGCTCCAAGAAGGCTCAGGCATTCATTGGCAAGGAAATGGACTCTGAAGCTGAATCTGAAGAAAATGAGGAAGGGGAGGTATCTGAGGAGTCATACTTTGGTGCCGAGCCTAGTCCTCTCTACTGCGTTCGTCAGCAAGTCCATCTTTAACTCCAAGGAAAATGACATACCCAACACTGCTGACAACGGTGATGATGACTACTCTCCCACCTATTGCTTCATGGCAAAAGGTGCAAAGGTACTCAAATATCCCTCCTTTGAATCAAGTGAGGATGAATCTGATGAAACCCTCAAGCCTAGCTATTCTAAACTTGCTAAGAATGATGTGAAACAACAAAAGGCTCTTGAAAAGGTTCAAAATATGCTAGACAAAAGCGATGATATGTTGGGTGAAGAAATGGATCACACTAAAACTTTGACTGAAAATCTTCAAAGACTTCAGACTAAGTGTGATAATCTTCAGAGTCATCATAACACTCTCTTATCTGATCATGAGAAGCTTTCTTATGAATTTATTCAAAGAAAGCAAGATCTTGAGCAGCTAAGAGTGAGTTATGAAGATCTTCGGAAGGAACGTGATTCATTGCTTGCTCAAAAAATCAGTTCCGCTCAGGTTGAATTCATTCCACCATGTTTGAAATGCATTGAACGTGAATCTGCTAATTCTTCACCTGAAAGTTCAAATGCTTCTATTGCTGCAAATTCTTCAACTGTCTCTGCTATCACAAATTCCTCATCAAAGGATGCTGCTAGTATCATTGACCATGCAGGGCTGAAGGAATTGTATGTGACACACATGTACAAAAGCCTCAAAGGGCATTAGATACTTTGTGATGTGCTTAAAAAGCAGATCCTCAACAGGAACCCTAGATGCTGATGGGACCTACTCGAAACCTGAGCAGTATCCCAAAACCTCATGGGTTGCCGCAAAGGGACCTTCAGTGGATCCATCTACCTTATATGGCTTTACATGTGAATCTTCATATTCTTCTAATGAGTCATTTAACTCCAAAACTATTCAAAAATCAGAATCGTGAAGTATTTGCTAGATATGTTGGCACTAACTGCAGGAACGGCCCCCTATGAAGAAAATCTGGGTTCCCAAAAAGTGCCTTGAAATCTTCAGGTGAGCGTCATCATGACACCACCTGTGAAGAATAGGAACCCCAGATCAAATTCTTCATATGGATCCAAGTCCTCATATGGATCACATTCCTCATGTGGATCAAATTCCTCATATGGATCAAAGTCCTCTATCGGTGTACAAAAGTAGAGGCTCTCCTTTTGCACCCCTTTACTTGTGCACGGGCAGTCAGATCCGCACCCACAGCTGCACTGAGTAGGGCAGAGGAGGGATGCCGGAGCACAAGACAGCTAGAGCAACCCCAAGACCATGAGCGCAAGGAGAGAAAGAGGGAGAGGTGGACTTCCCCGACAGGACTCTTGCCTGGGTGGCTTCCGCAGCCCCGGCAAGATCCTTGTCGGGGCAACTTGCCCGACGCCAGCAGAGTGCGCCACCCTAGAGCCCAAGTGTTTCCAACACCATCAGCCACATCAAAACTAAGGCTCGGGAGGCACTTCCATGGTGGCATGAAGATCTTTGTAGAGATCATAAATGCGCAAGATCGGATGAGAACCAGAAGACGACGATCCTCGGTGAGATCCTTGCCAAGGAAATCCACGAGACCCCAGCAAGTTCCTTGCTGAGGACGACCACGGTGCCACGGCAAGACCCTTGTCGGGCCCCCGACAAGAACCTTGCCAAGGACATCTGCGGGCCCACAGCCAGGCCCACGTCTGCCAAGACTCCATCGCCTCTCCCATGTAGCTGCTAGCTCATCCAGTTGGGCAGGCGTGTGCAAGGCAGTGTGTGGCCTACACACCGACTCAGCAAGCACCTGCGTGGTGGCATGCAGATCTTCATGAAGGCACTGCCATCATGCCAACCCAGTAGTCAGCCAACGTGGCGCTACAACGCCTTGTCAGCTCAAACGCGCGTCAGAGCCAGGCGAGGCGGCGACAGCTAGGAAGAGCTTCCTTGCCGTCCCCAATAAGGCAATAGGGCTACGTCGGCAGTGCATTAAATGCATTTGTCCGACGGTGCTAGAGCATAGACTAAACCACGATGCATCTTTCCACCTCCTGTGTGCCACTATGGCAACCCCTTTTGTCTATAAAAGGAGGCCCGAGGCGTACTTGAGGGGGATTCGGGTCTTTGGAACTAGAGAGACACCGTAGCTAGTTCAAGAACTCAAGAACACTCAAATATACATCAAAGCAGGACTAGGGTATTACGCATCTCCGCGGCCCGAACCTGGTTAAACGATCCTTGTGCTGACCGCCAGACCCGCTCTTTGCACAACTCCGCGCCTGCCAACCGTAGAAGCGATCCTAGTGACCCCATTGTTGGTGTCAAAACCGGCGGATCTCGGGTAGGGTGTCCCGAACTGTGCGTCTAAGGTTGATGGTAACAGGAGACAGGGGACACGATGTTTACCCAGGTTCGGGCCCTCTCTATGGAGGTAATACCCTACTTCCTGCTTGATTGATCTTGATGAATATGAGTATTACAAGAGTTGATCTAAAATGAGATCGTAATGGCTAAACCCTAGAAGTCTATCCTGTATGACTATGATATTCAGTATATCCTTTCCGGACTACACCCTCCGGTTTATATAGACATCGGGGGAATCTAGGGTTATATAGAGTCGGTTACATAAGATGGAATATTCATAGTTGTTTGCCAAGCTTGCTGTCCATGCCGAGGAGAGTCCCATACGGACACAAGTATAGTCTTTGGTCTTCATATCTTCACAGCCCATCAGTCCGGCCCATAGGTACCAGGCTGGACGCCCAAGGACCCCTTAGTCCAGGACTCCCTTAGTAGCCCTGAACTAGTCTTCAATAGCGAGGTGTTCGGCACACAGATTGTCTTCGGTATTGCAAGGCGTGTTCCTTTAATGATTTCCAAGTAGTGTATTCGGTCGTAGATCCAATGTCTCCCCTCGGCTTCTGCGCGCTTAATATCTTGGTCTTCCACATGTCAAGCGAATGTAGACAGACAGGGTATTTTTTTGAAAATAACACCCCAGCCCTGCAAGGAAGAGCATCTATTTAAAGAGCCTGAATCTCAGATCCTTTCGGCACCAAGTGGAGAAAATCCTCAGAGACCGCCAGGAAAGACCATTCCAATATGGCCAACATTCCTAGCTCCTCTCCCCGTTCTATCCTAGAGAGAGGCGAGTGGGAGAGGTGCTCTGTGTCCCATAGCCGATTGGCGAAGCTGCAAACGCAGGGATTTCTCCCTTTGCCAGATCTGGTCCCTGTTCGAGCAGGGTTGACCTCCTTTAACGGCAAAACCCAGGTGGAGGATTGTCCCAATCCGTCTGCGGGAGAATGAGTGTGCTTCGTCCCCTATCTGCTGAGGGGAG
The DNA here is from genome assembly GCF_002162155.2 of Triticum dicoccoides. Lineage (NCBI taxonomy): Eukaryota > Viridiplantae > Streptophyta > Magnoliopsida > Poales > Poaceae > Triticum > Triticum dicoccoides. The sequence continues at coordinate 189,194,112 of NC_041388.1, forward strand.
TGGGGTATCCAATTCACCCATTCCTCCGAGGGCTGCTGGAGTACTATGGCCTCCAGCTGCACAATCTCACCCCGACTCCATCCTCCACATTGCGGGTTATGTCGCTCTATGCGAACTATTTCTGGGTTGCGAGGCCCATTTCGATTTATGAAGAAGACTATTCTGTCATGGTCGATCAATTTTGGAAGTGGGGGGAGCCGAAGTGTGGCGCATCGCCGGGACCGGATACCTATCCAGCACGCCGAAGAAAGCTCCCAAAGAGTGGCCCTTTCGAATGGTTCTGCATTGACGACGTCGCTCTACCCAACCCCGTCCATACTGGCCTCCTCAAGTTTTCAAATGCTCCGCTAAAGAAACACCATAGCTGGCGTCCTCGAAGCCTCGAGGAAGAGGATAGCACGGAGGTCAACTTGCTACTGGGCAAGATCAAGATGCTTGCCCAGTCCGGATTATCAATAGTCGAGGTGATGGCGATTTCTATAACGCACGGGGTCCAGCCACTCCAATATCGAGGACTTCCCATGTGGCATTATAACGGAGAAGACGAGGCCTCATGTTATGGCCGAAAGGGCCCGAAGACCCCCGCCGCTCTAGCCAAGGTTCTAGCCGAGCTGTATAAAGGGGGAAAAGGAGGAATTCAGCTGTCTCCAATATCGGGACAAACTTTCCATGTACAATCCTCCCAGCTGGGTAAGGTTCAGCTCCACTATTTTACTCTTGTACCTGGATCATTTGATGACAGGCAGCATCTTATCTGCTCATAACAGGAATGGCGAAAGGCTGTCGAGGGGATCCATGACCCCGCCCCCCAGCCAGAGAATCACAACCGGGATCATGACCCCGGATATGAAGAAGATCCGGACATATTTGTGGGGCTTGAGGAAGGAATATTCTATCAGATGAGTTATGACGGTACATATGTACCCATTATCGCCGATAACCTCGGCCTCCTTCCAGCTTCATACATAGGTAATCTGAAGACACCTTATCCAAAAGAGATATCTTCTTCCTTCTTACCCACCGCCCTGTTTTGTGCTCAAAAGGGGAAGCATTCAGCGCGCCGTACCGCTCCGGTGGTATCTCGAAAAGAGCGTCCCCCACACCAGGCGAGCCTTCCAAGAGGAAAACAAACGAAGACATGACCGGGCCTTCATCGAAGAGGTAAGAATTTGCTAATATGCAACTGGGTAGTCACATCCAACCTTGACCTTCCCGTTTTCCATGTATTAGGAAAAAGGTGCGCCGGACTATATTCGGAGGTTCGAGCGGCCGTACTTCCCGCAGCCAGGATTCAAACCATGCCGTGAAGACGGGGGTTGATGCGGGGGTGACGCCGGACTGTCCTCGAGCCAAGGACTCGGATGATGTATCCATCACCAACTCGGAAGTGGAGAGTGCCATGAATCATCGTCGCCACCGGGACATTTTACAAGAACCTAGCTTTTTAGAAGAGTCATTTAACGCCTTCAAATCGGCCGATGCATACATCCGAGCTGCTTGAGATGGGCTTAATAGGTCCACAAAGCAGCATTTGAAAGATGTGCAGGTAAATTTGTTTTGTCTGACTATGATAACCATATGCTAGTAGCCCCTGACACTTAAAGGAGTTGAAACAACTAATTTAAGGATCAATGTTCAAACAGGTGCTTACGGAGAAGAACACCCTATTAACTCAAGAACTAGAAAAGTGTCAGCGTCGGCTGCTTGCTGCCAATGCCGAACTGGAGAAATCCTTCTATCGAGAATTCAGAATGATACACTGATAGTATGAATCTGGGTGCTTAACTTTGTATTGGGTCGTTAGACCAATTACGAGAGCAGTTGGACACCGCTCGAGGCGAAGAACATGGAGCCAAAAAGCTACTAGCAGCGGGCGAGCGTGTATTAACAGAAGTCGTTCAAGAGAAAAAGAAGCTCCAGGATTCGAACACCAAGCTGGGCGAAGAACTAAAAGATGTGCGAGCTCATCTAGCTGACACTGTGAAGGAGAACAAGAGGCTGCGAGGTTGCATATTCAGTACGTGACCGCTTTTATCTTATAACAGTTTGGAGGTAACAGTAGCTGATATAGCTGTAATTGCAGGTGTATTGACGAACCGCCCCGAAGAGGAGGTGTCCGGATCATCAAGTGATCTTCTCCAAGGGCTGTCACTACTAGGAAAAGGCATGCTAGTGGTGCACTGAATTTGCCTTCTAATGGCGCACTACCGGTGCGGCACTGGCATCACGCCATTAGAATTAAATTCTAATGGCGCACTACCGGTGCGCCATTAGTATCTAGTGTTCTAATGGCGCACCACGTAGTGCGCCATTAGTATAGCTTGCAGTGCGCCATTAGAATGCCTCCCAGGGGGCCATATGTACCCATGTGCTTTGACATTCTAATGGCGCACCAGCAGTTAATGCACCATTAGTGTGATGATCACAGTGCGCCATTAGTGTCTTGTGTGGTGAGCCATTAGTATGAATATTAGGTTTTATTTTTTTTGCTTTTCTGATTTTTGCACAGGTTACAAAATATATTATTGGATAGAATATAGACAGCAACACACAACAACATCAGATTCATCGAATACAATAGAAGATTAGTCTCCGAATACAATTCATCATATTAGTCTCCGAATTCAAAAGACCGAACAAAGATAAAACATTACAAGTCTCAAGACCGCGAGTATCGAGTTTGTCGAAAGTAATACTAATCCTAACAAGTCCTACTAATCATCATCATACAACTTCTACTCGTTATTCATAATAAGTCATACGATCATCATCTTGATAGTCTTTGAACCAACCCTACTTAATTGTTCTTAGCACATGATCATCAGTATTAGGCAGGACCTAAATACCCTATTTAAGCTAAAATAGCATAAAACAATATAGACACTGACTCTCCATTATGGAGAATGGAGAACATCCTGTCTCCAATTCTTGCGCTTCACTTCTTTTTGCTTCCAAGAAGCTCCTTACGACTGTCCATACATTTTTTCCATCCTTTGATTTTCATGTCTCCACTTCTTTTAGAAATCTCGTATGGACAGTTGAGATTCGTAGGACGACCTGGCTGTATGTTCAAAACATTAACACTACCTTTCAGATACATCATATGAGGCACACAATTCTCTTGGATTATCTGTTGAAAAACATAGTAATAACTTCATAGTTAGCAATGATGTACTAGTTTTAGAAGTATGCAAAAGATGCACGGATGTCGTAATAGTAAAAATCTTACCAGGGTATCTCCATGGTAGTTACCGTAGTTGAACACATGCACTAGTGGCACGTATTTACCATAATGTTGAGGAGCTTGATTGTAGATATTGTAATTCTCAATGTCAGTACAAAATCCGACCAAATGATTTTTCTCCTTGTAAGTTGTTAATTCAGAGCCATCGGTGTAGTGGGTTTTGTCTACCATCTCCTGCACATTCTTTGAACAATAAAAATAAGCTGTCAATGGAAATAAGCTATCAACTATTTTGAAATAAACAATATAAATTAGCTAATAACTATGTTTGAGAAACTCACATAGCGGTAGAACTAGAGGCGTATCAACAAGGACCCAAATGTCCATATTGTCTTGGTTGATGTCAGGATTCCCAAGATCCATGGTGATAAGCATACCCTCATCAAAACCATACATCTTGCAAAATGCTTCCCAATTTTTGCAACCAAAATGGGTTACGTTCTCAGAAATGTATAGATTTACTTCAAAGTCCACATCGTGATGAGTCCTTAGGTGAATTTTCTTTGTTTTAGAAATTTCATGGTCTTCAAAATCCATCCTCTCCAAGACATAGCATCTTGCATGGCATGGGATAAGCTATACTCAATTGTAAAAGATGAAAATTACACGTTGAAATAGTTGAAGTCATGCTTAATTATGAAAATAACACTTGTCGTCGTTGTGTACCGTTTCAACTTTGAAGGTCTCCTCGAGCTTAATGCTGAAGCGCCGATCATCGTCTAGGTGAGGCATGTCACACAGACCTCGATCGTCGTGGCACCATTCGCACTCCGCCGGGAGACTTTCGTCGTCCAATGATGATGACGACATATCCTACGTTCATAATTCAAAACTACATCATTTAGGGTTTATCGACACCGAGGCACCCTAAAAGCCTAAGCTTTCATCATTTAGGTTTTGTCGACGCCGAGGCACCCTAAAAGCCTAAGCGTACATCATTTAGGTTCTCATCGACACCGAGGCACCCTAGGTTGGGCCTAATCACTTGGCACTAATCACTTGGCTCTATTGCCACCTATGTTGGGTTTATCATCTAGGGTTTATCGATGCTAACGAGAATTCTAAGTTGGGCCTAATAACTTGGCTCTATTGCCACCTATGGTTTAATGTAGCAAGAATGGCAAGGCAGTTGATCCTACTTAACTAAGTACTAAGATACCCAGGCCCATGCATTAGTCGCAAGTACCCCATATGTCCTATTTTTAGCAAAGTCATGCTAAAATTCACGGAAAATTTTAGCATGACCTTTGCTGAAAATAGGACATATGGAGTACCCGAATTTGCCGGAACGGAAGTTAATCGACATTTCGGCAAACTCAAGGGCCTCTCGGGGTACCTGCAAAATCATCACGACACGAAGGGCCTCTCAAGGGCCTCAAGCAGCAGCGGCATCTCCCGGGACCCCATTTTTTTGCTAAATTTCTTTGAGCAACAATCAGACCAGAAAATTCAGCATATTTCTATACAACAGCACTGTAAAGATGAAGAACAGTTCTACAGTAGCCCATCTTTGATCATCATCTTTGCATCTCTTTCTCAATGTGATCAGTAATGTAGACATATTCATGATCTAGTTTAGCAGCAGGTTGCAGATACTTAACTGTCTAGAACATCACAGCATGCACAGTAATAAGAATAATGTAAACATTTGGCTTAGTTATAAGCATAGTATACTTCTTATATACTGAAAGTGGAACTACTCACAATGAAGAAGTATTAGAAGATAGTTTGTCAACTCATGAAATAACATTTTTTTCTGCCCAAAATGGATGCCATTTTATAACATTGCATAGCATTAGTCAGACAGAGCTGAGCCTTTCACCACTATATAATATTGCCATATAACAACACATGTTCACTAGGTGCCAATATGCCAAAATATAAAAAAGAGGCATACAAGAGACCCATCGAAGACAACGCATGACTAATGGTGTACTAAGACCAGTAACATAAACAAAGCATAGCTGATGTGGTGCTAAACTGGATATACCCTCCTAGTCCTAGTGTCTAGATTTATAATGCCATGTCTTATGGCTGACAGACACTGCTTCAGGCACATAGTATACTTGATCCTGCACGTCGAACCATATACGTACTATCTTACATGACAAATCAGCATAGAGAGCATTGCACAACCGAAACAAACAAATAAAAACATGGTAGCAAAACATATAGTGAGAATTGCCATCTACCAGTCCTATGTGACTGAACCAAACATGCACAGCTTTCTTGCGCCATCATCATTTTTTTTGAATTTTCATCATCAACTAATTAACACCCTCTATGACGGTGCATTAGCATAGGCATAAGCTACACTACAACTTGTTCATGCCGCCTCTTTGAACTATAAAACTCTGCACTAGTACTTTGGCATGGTGTCAGACTTTGTACATAAGTACATGACCCGTATGAGGAGTAGTTATCTCGATTGTGCAGTCACGAACATACAGAGCATTGCATGATTAAGACAACTAAATAAAAACACGGTAGAAAAACATATAGATAGAATTGCCATCCACCAGTCCCATGTCACTGAACATATATATGATGCACTTGCCTTAACACATATCTCCAGAAGGGACCTGAATCGAGCAACAACCAGCCTAGGGGGAGAAGGGGAAGGGGGGAGAGGTGAGGAATCACCTGTGGGATAACGGTAGGCTGCCGTAGGAGGGCGGCGGCATCGAGGAGGCGGCGGGCGGCGGCGCGTCGAGGAGGAGGCGGCGTGTCGACCTTGCCACCCACCTTGGAGCCGGAACCCTAGGGCGTGCAGGCGCGGCGGACGGAGGGGACGGAGGGGGCGACACTCATGGGGGAGGAGGGGCTCGGGGGGAGGCAGTGCTCGAGGGGGAGGAAGGCGAGACGGAGGCGGCGGGGGCGCGTGGGCGGCTGCGGCGGACGGAGGCGGCGGATGGCGGGGGCGCGTGGGCGGCTGCGGCGGCGGCGGATGGCAGTGGTCGATCAAGGGGAATCTGGCGAGGGAGGGAGGACACAGTGCGAGGGCAGTAGGTGGAGTGGGTTGAGGGTTCTAATGGCGCACTACCCCCTCGTGCGCCATAAGTACGACTATTCTAATGGCGCACCACCCCTCGGTGCGCCATTAGAATTTTGTTTTAATCTAGCCCACTAGCCCTATCTACAACCTAACCCTATCTACAACAGAAGCCCCCCACTAGCCCGACTGGTCAGCACGCAACACACACCAGGAGGTCCTGGGTTCGATTCCCAGGCTCCCCAATATTTTTATGCATTTTAAATGCTGTTTGATATTTATTTGTGTTTAAATATGTTCAAACTTGTTTAAATCATAACAGTAATATTTTTTTTATAAAAACAGTAATAATTTTTAAAAAATATGTTCAAATTTGTTACTTGAAAATATCATCATCAGCGGCGGTGGAACGGGGGAGGGTGCGGGG
>NC_041388.1:189201290-189208200 GCF_002162155.2 Triticum dicoccoides
GGCGGCAGTGGAGCTAGCGGGGGAGGGTGCTGGTGGGATCGAGATGGAGGGGGATCGAGATCGAGATGGAGGGGGGAATAGAGATCGAGATGGAGATCGAGATCAAGTGTCCTCATGAATTCAAAAAGTGCCCATGATATTTAAAAATATTCATGCTATCAAAAAGTGCCCATGAAATACAATCGAGAAATGAAGACTACGATTTAAATACAATCGATCTTAGCTAGCTATCTGTTCACAAACTTTTTGCCCATTAGTAGTTTTGCAAAAAAGTAAATATATATATATATATATATACTAATGGCGCACCGGGTAATAGTGCGCCATTACTAGTTTAAACTAGTAATGGCGCACTGTGAAACGATGCACCATTAGTAGTTTTGCAAAAAAAGAATAATTTTTTTTACAGTAATGGCGCACTGTCTGCTTGGTGCGCCATTACTACTTAGAACTAGTAATTGCGCACTTCGACCTGATGCGCCATTATTATGTATGGAAAAATGGAAAAATAATAACTTAATACTAGTGGCGCACCCTGTTTCTGGTGCGCCATTAGTGTCTTCCACACTAATGGCGCATCACCAACCGGTGCGCCATTAGTATATAGTAGTGGCGCACTGCTTCCATGGTGCGCCATTAGTATCAATCCTATCTATAGCCCTTTTCCTAGTAGTGTGTGGAGTGTGGCCAAGGCCTTATGGCCATCCAACTCCCCTCCAGGAAGGATGGAGAAGCTGGTCCAGCTGTTCAAGGGAGCGCGGCGGCGTATCCGACTGTGGAAGACATTGGCTTGCCGAGAGGGTGCTCAAGAGGCCTGGGCCATGGGGAAAACACGGTATACCAAGATAGATCTGAATCACATGGCCCGGGTTGGACCGGTAGGGTCGAATGGGGAAGAAATTCCCGTTAGTTTAGTATATGACCAAGTGGAAGTGGCCGCTAGATATTCCCAACAGGATTGTAAGTTAGACCGCCTGTTGGACGGTATAGAAGAGGAAGTCTTTGAGTCTTGAGTGACTATGTACTTTCCTTCTAGCTGGATAATAAAGATAATTGTCATCGCCGACCTTTTCGCTTCAACCTCTGGACCCAAAGTTGCGGAGTGTTTCCGAATACCCTAACGATAGAATATACCGGTGTATGCATGGGAACCAGGCGTAGGGGTCATAATTACTCGAACAGACAATGTGTATCCGGCTAGTTATGTTATATTACATTATGTAAGAAACATCTTCCAGAGAGAATAGTTCCGTTAAGGGTTCCTTTCCCTGGTGTGCATGCGTTTAATGTGCATGTCTGAACTGTGATTGAAAAAATCGTAGAGTAAGTAACATCTGGGGTTCACAATGGAGTGAATGCGGAAATGTCTTTAATTCGCTGACCGAATATTCGCTTAAGAACACTAGCTTTCGGCAGTAACAATCACAGAGGTTCTCCCTTTATGCCCTAGCCGAACTAACGGGAACGTAGGGCACAAGCACAGGAGCCAGGCAACCCAGCTTGGCCAAAACTTAAGTCATATCGATGCATATAATGGAGAAGAAAAGGTACATATGGAAAGACGCATATGTATTGGGCTTGATGCTTGAAAAATAATAGCAAGCTTCTGTATGAGAAGCCCCCAGGTATAATGAACGAACATATGTAGAGATGTACGCATCAGGTAGGGATGGTCTAGCCGTACTAAAGTCGTAAGGTTTAAAGAAAAAACGAAAAAAGGTAAAAACAAAAAGAGAGGGAAAAATAACTGTAATAACAGGAGGGAGGAAACGAACACAGAGTTCGGTGCTAGGCATAAAATCGTCGTAGTCTTGCCGCATTCCAGGGGTTCGGCTCCAGGTGATTGTCTGACGCATCATGTAGGCGGTACGCTCCTCCAGTGAGAACTTCGTCAATGATGAAGGGACCCTCCCACTTGGGCTTGACTTTCTCCTTTTTCTTCTCCGGCAAGCATAGAACGAGTTCACCAACGTTATAAGTCTTGACCCACACTTCACTGCTGTGGTACCTGCGAGCCTGCTGTTGGTAATATGCGGAACAGGCTTTTGCAACATCGCGCTCCTCCTCCAAGGTATGTAAGCTCTCCTGCCGATCTAGATCGGCTTCTCTCTCTTCGTACATACGCACTCGAGGTCAGTCATGAATAATATCCGGTAGTGCGGTTGGGCGTGGTCCGCAGCCCCCCAGAGTACGGAGTCGAGTTCCTCCACCCAGTGCTTGTCGGATTCCTTCAAAGACCATACTAGTCTGGGTTTGATGCCGCTCATGATAAGACCATTAGCCTGTTCGACTTGACCGTTTGTCTGTGTGTGATAGACAGAGGCGTAATCGAGCTTAATGCCTAGATTAGCACACCAGATTTTCACTTCACCGGCTGTGAAATTGAGCCATTATCGTTGATTATGCAGTGTGGGACACCGTAACGGTGTACCACGCCGGATATGAAATCTATTACTGGCCCCGCTACAGCCGTTTTGAATGGTTTAGCCTCTATCCACTTACTAAATTTATCCACCATGACCAGCAGATACTTTCTCTTATGGCTTCCTCCTTTAAGGGGTCCGACCATATCGAGTCCCCAAACTGCAAAAGGCCAAGTGATGGGGATTGTTTGTAAGGCAGTGGGGGGCATATGGCTCTGGTTGGCAAAGAGTTGGCATCCGACGCAACATTGGACAAGGTCCTGTGGATCTGCTCTGGCCGTCGGCCAATAAAACCCTGTACGGAAGGCCTTGCTAACTAGGGCCTGAGCTGCAGCGTGGTGACCGCTGAGTCCGGCATGAATTTCAGCCAAGAGCTGCCGCCCCTCTTCCTCGGATATACATCGTCAAAGGACTCCGGTAGTGCTTTTCTTATAGAGCTCTCTGTCATGAACCTTGTAGGCCTTCGAACGCCGGACAATACAGCGGGCCTCATTCCGGTCCTCAGGAAGCTCCTTCCTATTAAGGTTGGCCAGGAAGGGTTCAGTCCATGGGGCAATGACTACCATGATGAGATGCGCCGGCGGTGCTATTTCGGTGGCTGAGCCTCCGACGATGTCGGTGTTTCTCGGATCTGGGGTTATGTTTGGATCCGGACTAATGTTGCCGTTTTCCCCCTTCCACACCACAGATGGCTTAAAAAGCCTTTCCAGGAAGATATTAGCTGGGACGGGGTCGTGCTTAGTGCCGATACGAGCAAGAACATCCAACGCTTGATTACTTTCTCGAGCCACGTGATGGAACTCAAGCCCGTCGAACCGGGCTGACATTTTTATGATTGCGTTACGATACGCTGCCATCTTCGGATCTTTAGCGTCGAAGTCTCCATTTTTTGAGATATTGCAAGGTTTGAGTCCCCGCACACTTATAGGCGTTGTATGCCCATGGAGGCAGCCATTTGGAGACCATGCAATAAGGCCTCGTATTCGGCTGCGTTATTGGAGTTTGTGTATAGTATTTGGAGGACGTACTGAACAACGTCTCCAGTAGGGGACGTTAAAATGACGCTTGTGTCACATCCCTAGTTCTGGTATGACATAGAATAGCTTGTCATGTCGGCCCGGGTTCTCTGTCATATGGATGCTAGTGACACTATCATATACGTGAGACAAAAGGCGCAAACAGTCCTAGTCCAAGTAAGGTGGCACTCGTGGGAATACTGTGCGTGAGGCCGCAAAGTGATATGATGTGTTACATGCTAGATCGGTGTGACTTAGGATTGGGGTCCTGACAGCTTTGGTATCAGAGCTTGACTACCTGTAGGATTACCATGCCAAACTGGTCGAAGTTGAGTCTAGAAATTCTTTAGTTATGTAGGGGAATTGATTGTGGAAGGGAACGTAAGGCTCTTTTTACTCCTTATACCTAATGCCCTTCTGATCTGAGTCATCCTATCTTTCCTACGGGGTTAAGGTACTAGGCTTTATCTTCCATCTATTAGGATCATGTGTTACTACTCTGTAGTCTCTTAGGATTGGTTGAGAAGAGTCATATTCCAGTTTTCATGTACTTACGGTGTAGTCTGTTTAGTACTATCACATAACCTTGAGTGATGATGTTGAGTATGGTACTACCCCATCGTTTGCAGGATGTCTCATTTTGAGCATTTTACTGCCGTTATGCTGCCAAAATTGTCCTAGGATTTCGAGATATAATAATTTCCTTGGGCTACATTCTTCATCCTATAGTTGATGCTGATCCCGTCCTTGGTTCGTTTCCCAGGATGTCGTCAGTTACTCGAAGTTCTATTGCTCGTAGCCTGAACCACAGAGATGCTAGGGATGAGGATCCACCCAATCAGTCTTCATTGGCAGAGTTCATGTTAGAGGTTGAGATGAACAAGCGTGAGACTAACCGCTTGTTGGCGCGGATTGAGCAGAACACCGCACATCAGAATGATAAGTTGGTTTCCATCACCGACTTCATTGGCACCTTCCATCATTCCATTGAGCCACTCGATGTAGATGACTGACTCCGTAGTATCACTCAAAAGCTGCGTTCTGCGAACGTAGCTGAAGGTGACAAGGTCACCCATGCCACATATCACCTGGAAGGTCTTGCTAGTCTTTGGTGCAGAACTATTAGGCTATGCTTCCAGCTGGCCAGATATCCACCTAGAGAGATTTCATTGAGGCTTTTCATGAGCAGCACATTCCTCAGGCTCTCATTGTCCGCAAGAGAGAAGAGTTTTGTAGTTTTACCCAGGATAAGATGGATGTTGATGCTTATAGTAGAGAGTTTGAGAACCTCGCCCACTATGCTACAGAGGAGGTGTCCACAGACGCCAAGAAGCAGGCTAGGTTCCGGAAGGGTCTCAACCCCAAGTTGCGTCGTGATCTTCACTTGCACCATTGCAATACATTCTAGGCTCTGGTGAACAAGGCCATTAATTCAGAGACAGCTCAGCTCACTTATGAGGAGTCTCGTAAGCACAACCGTGATTTGGGTTCTTGTAGCGACCCGACCTCAAACGGAAAAGTCTCTGTGCTTTAGTGTCATCCCTGAATCGGTAATGCTGACACACACAGTACTCGAGGATTTATAACAGAGTAGCAATCACACACTTATTACATCGAATGTCTCCAAAGAGAACTTATTACAATAAATATGACTTAAGGCCATCTAATACGATAACAGCGGAAGGCTTGGACGATAAAGTGAGTCCATCAACTCCAACGGTATAGCTGAGCTGCACGGCAACGACCTAACGAACCTTACTCCTCGTCTGAAAAGTCTGCAACATAATACGTTGCAGCCCGAAATGGGTCAGCACATGGAATATGCTGGAAAAGTAACATAGTAGATCAAGAACAGAATAATGTTATCACTACATGCATATTTGGCTAGTGGAAAGCTCTATGGTTATAGTTTTTGCGAAAAGCCAATTTTCCCTACAACAAAGGAATAGATTTTAATTTAACTATCATGGTAGTTGAAACATCATTGAGAAGGTTCCTCCAACTCAATCCCAATTAAAGTAATTATCAACCCGACAATATTATTTTAAAGAGTGATGAGATACTTAAGATACTCCAAATACTAGATACTCAAGATGTCCATAAACGGGGACACGGCTAACCATGATTAGATTGTACACTCTGCAGAGGTTTGCGCACTTTTCCCCACAAGACTCGATCGCCTCCGTTGAATTTCTCGCACTACATGATGTTTGAGAAACGGATGTCCGAGACACAGTCTTTCAGAAACATTAACTCTCAACTCCGGGCAGACCATACCAAACCTACAACCCACTACCTGCTGATCCACCTCTTCAAGAGCTTCACGTAACTTACTCAACTATGCTAGATCCCATAATAGCTTGTGGCTGCACACGGAAGTTTCTAGCATGAATCAGCTCAGTTCCCTTTGAGTCCAAAGAAAAATCACACGGAACCCCGGGATTTCCAAAAATACAGGCAACACTGGGTACTCCAGGTGCCTCAATCCACCCAGATGTGTATTCAAGTTGCCACCTTAAGTTAAACCATTATTTAACAACCTCACATCTGTCATGGATTTCACTCACCCAAACCACGTCTACGAGCATAGCATAGCAATATAAGCAATTCGTATAAGTAACTCCCAAGGGTTGAATATAACAGGGAAATATGTTCTACCTCATCAACTACTTCCCAACCCACAAGTTAATGACATCCAAACCATGCAATGTTTGAGGATTGGAACTAATGCATAAAAACTGGGTGATAAAGGGATATGATCAAAGTGTTACTTGCCTTGCTGATGATCCACGAAACCTAGGGACTCCAAATAACACGCTTCGCACTCCGGGAATTCTATCACAAACAAACAATATCATACATAAGAAATCAAGCAAAGAAACACGGGTAAAACTCAAATAAGAAGATCTATCGGAAAGTTCAACTTAAGAACTCCGGTTAGCAAAAAGAATTGAATCAAACAGAGCAACGAAACTCAAACGACGAAAGAAACAAGATCCGTTTACTAATCTGGACCTAGGTCAAATTTTACAGTAGCAAAACCTTGTTCAAGTTGATTAAACAGAAAGAGGGTCTCGACGCAAAGATCTAGGCGCTTGAATCGCCTGATTCCGACAAACGAGCGAAAAGATAAACTAGAACAAAGATCGGATCAGAAATCGCGGTCAGAAAAAACCACGGAAAAATCCGATAAAAGAAAACTGACGAATAGGTTAACAAACGAGCGTTCTTTGTCAGTAATTAACGGGCGAAAACCGTTCGTTAAAACAAACATACGGACGAATGTCCGCTAAAAAGAAAAACCGGTGAACTGATGTAACAAAAATGAACTAGGGTTTTTCTAGAAAAACCGAACCAGGTTTTATTTAAAAAAATGAACGGTTCTACCTCCGGCGAAGTCCGGAAAGGCGGGCGGCTCCGGCGGGCGGTGGGGCAACGCGGGCAGGCGGCGGCGGCGGTGTGGCGCGGCGG
>NC_041388.1:189208740-189238987 GCF_002162155.2 Triticum dicoccoides
GGCGGGGCTGCGGGCGGCGGAGGCGGGTGGTGGTGGCGGTGGGGGTGTATTTAAAGGGGAGGGGGGTGGCGGCTTGGAGAAGGGGCAAGGGCGGCGGGGAGGAGTCCCGGCCGGACTCCCGGTCCAAGGCGGTGGCGGCGTCGGTCTCCTGGGGAAGACGACGCGCGGGAAGGTGGGCCGGCGGCTGGGATTCGGCCTAGTTGGCCACTGCGCACTTTTTTTAAATAATTCCGCCGAAACTAAAAAAATCCTAGAAAATAAAATAAATATCTAAAAATGCCAAAAGAAAATTTTCACCGTCTAAATAAAATATTTAGAACAAGATGAACATTTTCTTGGCCCTAAAATGCAATTTTGAAAACGTGGAATTTTTTTTCTAATGCAAACAAAATTGCAAGAAAATCCAAATGAAAACAAATATTTGATTTTAATATTTTCCCTCCAATATTTCAATTATTTTGGAGAAGTCATATTATCTCCTCTCATATACTCTCTCGAACAGGTAGGAAGTGAGCCACTTTGCAAAGACGGTCAATGACTACGAAGATAGCATTATTCCCTCTCTTGGTCCTGAGAAAGCCGGTGATGAAGTCCATACCAACTTTATCACATTTCCACTCGGGAATAGCTAAAGGCTGAAGGGTGCCAGCAGGCCTTTGATGCTCTGCCCTAACGCGACAACAAACGTCGCAGTTAGCAATGAAATGAGCAATTTCTTTCATCATCCTAGTCCACCAGAACCTTTGGCGTAGGTCCTGATACATCTTAGTACTACCGGGATGAATCGTGAGAGTAGATTCATGAGCCTCCTTAAGGATCAGTTGTCGAAGATGCTACTTCATGGGGACCAACAGGAGATTCCCAAAGAAAACAACACCTCGGTCATCTATAGAGAAACTACCAGCAATACCCTTGGCAATGTTTCTCTTGATTCGGGTAATCCCCGTATCATGCTTCTGGGCTTCTATGATATGATCCACAAGAGTAGGTTCCACCACCAAGGTAGAATGGAATCCGTGAGGAGCAATGTGAAGATTAAGCTTACAGAATTCCTCATGGAGAAGTGGTTGACCCTGTTGCAACATGAGATTGTTGCATTAGGCCTTACAACTTAGTGCATCAGCCATGACATTGGCTTTGCCTGGGGTGTAGGTAATCCCTAAATCGTAATCTAAGATCAACTCCAACCAACGTCTTTTCCTAAGGTTCAAATCTGGTTGGGTGAAGATATACTTGAGACTCTGGTGATCGGTGTAAATCTCGCAACGCTTACCAAGAAGGTAATGTCGCCATGTCTTAAGTGCATAGACTACGGCTACAAGCTCTAGATCATGTGTAGGATAATTCTCCTCATGTGGATGCAACTGTCGATATGCATAGGCAATCACATGGCGATCTTGCATAAGAATGCAACCTAGCCCCTATCGTGAGGCGTCACAATAGATAATAAAGTCCTTAGTGAAATCTGATGGCACATGTATGGGAGCAGAAGTCAAGCGTCTTTTCAGTTCCTGAAAACTATGCTCACACTGTGGGGACCACTCTAACTTTTTATCCTTCTTGAGAAGTTCCATGATAGGTTTGTCCACTTTGGAGAAGTTTTCAACAAAGCGGCGACAATAACTCGCTAGACCAAGGAAACTCCTAACTTGTTTAATTGTTTTAGGCGGAGTCCAATCGAGAACGGCCTGAACTCTCTCGGGATTGACAGCAATGCCCTTGCCAGAGATCATGTGGCCTAGATAGTCACTTCCCCGCTCCTAACCCTGCCAGCTTTTGGAGCCATAGAAATACATGGCCCAATTGTAATATGTGTCGTATTCTTTAGGGAGTTTGGCTTCTGTCCATTCGGCGACGAAGTCGGCCAGTACTTGGGATTTGATAGCTCGACATGGTTTATATGTGATGTCGAATGGGAGGAGCTCAATGGCCCATTTGTAAATCCGTCCCGTAGCATCGTGGTTGTTTATAATGTCATTGAGTGGTACTTTGGAAGCCACCATGATCGAACACTCCTGGAAGTAGTGACAGAGCTTTCGGGATGCCATGAAGACCGCGTATGCTATCTTTTGATAATGAGGGTACCGGGATTTGCATCGTGTAAGGACAGTAGATACGTAGTATACTGGCTTCTAAAGCGGGAATTTATGTCCGTCCTGTTCTTGTTCAACGACGAGTACGACACTCACCACCTGATGTGTTGCCGATATGTATAATAACATTGGTTCGCCCATGTTTGGTGCGGCCAGGATTGGATTGCTCGCAAGAAGGGTTTTTATTTCCTCCAGTCCAGCTGTTGCCGCTCGATTCGAAGTGGTCGGTTCACCATAGAAGGTGATAGAGTGGCAGTGCCTTTTCTCCCAATCTGGAGATAAAGCGGCTTAGAGCTGCCACACAACCCGCGAGCTTTTGAACTTGTTTAAGGTCTGTTAGCTTAGCAAATTGTGATAGAGCTCAGATTTTGGATAGGTTTGCTTCAATTCCTGTATTGGAGACGATGAAGCCCAGAAGTTTTCTAGAAGGAACGCCGAAAACGCACTTTTTCAGATTGAGCTTAATGTCATACACGCAGAGGTTCTCGAATGTGAGACGTAAATCGTCTATTAGTGTTTCGACGTGCCTAGTTTTGATGACGACGCCATCCACATAAGCTTCAACTATCTTGCCGATCTGTTTCTCCAAGCATGTTTGAATCATGCGTTGGCATATGGCGCCGGCGTTCTTGAGCCCGAAGGGCATGGTGTTGAAGCAGAATGGCCCATATGGGGTGATGAATGCTATTGCAGCTTGATCGGACTCCTTCATTTTGATTTGATGGTATCCGGAATATGCGTCAAGGAAACACGATGAGCCGTGTCCTGTGGTGGCATCGATGATTTGATCGATGCGGGGAAGGGGAAAGGGCTCCTTGGGGCATGCCTTGTTGAGGTCTTTGAAATCGACGCACAAGCGCCAGGTTTTGGCCTTCTTTGGTACCATCACCAAATTTGCGAGCCAGTCTGGATGTTTTATTTCTCTAATGAATCCGGCCACGATTAGCTTGGCTAGCTCTTCTCCCATAGCTTGGCGTTTGGGTTCGGAAAAGCATCGCAGTGTTTTCTTGGCCGGCTTGTGTCCCTTTAATATGTTGAGGCTGTGTTCGGCGAACTCGCGTGGGATTCCTGGCATATCGGAAGGGTGCCAGGCGAATATATCCCAATTCTCGCGCAGGAACTCTCGTAGAGCAGCGTCAACCGTCGGGTATAGTTGTGCTCTGATGGATGCTGTCTTCTTGGAGTCCGTTGGGTGGACTTGGAATTTTACTATTTCTTTAGCCAGTTTGAATGAGGTGGATTTGGATTGTTTGTCTAGGACCACATCATCTCTGTCCACCGTGGAGCGTAGCGCTATTAACTCTTCAGCCGCGAGGGCTTCAGATAATTACTGAAGGGCTAGGGATGCGGTCTTATTCTCGGCGCGGAGTGCTATGTCCGAATCACTAACTAGAGTGATTATACCATTGGGCCCGGGCATCTTAAGCTTCATGTGCCCGTAATGGGGTATTGCTTGAAAGCGCGTAAATGCATCTCGCCCTAAGAGGGTGTGATATCTGCTGTTGAAGGGGGCCACATGGAAGGTTATTTCTTCAGACCGATAGTTCTCCGGCGTGCCGAATACCATGTCGAGAGTGATTTTTCTTGCACACCGTGCCACCCGACGAGGAATTATTCCTCGGAAGGTCGTGCTGCTTTGCTCGGTGCGGCTCCTGTATATTTCCATTTTTCATATTGTATCCTCATAGATGAGGTTTAGTCCGCTGCCGCCGTCCATGAGAACCTTGGTCAGCCGAAAGCCATCCAAAATTGGGCTGAGGACCAAGGCGACTGGTGTTTGGACCATCCTGTGTTTTTGTTCGTCGCCAGCATTGAAGGTTATCGCTGTGTCGTTCCAGGGGTCTATTGTTGCAGTCTGGTAGACTTCGGTGAGTTTGCGGAGTGCCCTTTTGCGCCTATTGTTTGAAGTGGATGTCTCAAAGACTGTCAGTACTCTGGGTTCGTCGTCTTTTGGAGGGTGTTGCTCTCGGGTGTCTTTGGTCAGGATGTCCTCACCATTTTTGGCTACCTGCCGGAGTATCCAACATGCTCTAAGGCTATGGGTTGTTATGGTATCCGGTGTGGTGTGTATTTTGCATGGGCCATCAAGCCATCCCTCCAGAACGGTTCCGCACCGCGTGATGGGTTTGCATTTCTTGGCTATTGATCTGGGCGTGTTACAGGGGTGCACCCTTTTTGCCTAGACCAGTGGTTGAGTTGGGACCGATAGCTTCCAAACTGTCTGATCTCTCCATGCGCTCTCCATTGCGCTGTACTTCTGTACAATAGTTTCCAAGTCAGCGAAGTGTAGTATGCTGCAACGATTAATGGCGTTGAGGAGTCCTTCGTTCGTGCAATTTTTGTGGAACACCGATATTGCGTCTTCATCGCAGCAATCTTTAACCTTGTCCTTGACAAGGAGGAATCTGGCCCAAAAGTGGTGCACCGTTTCCTGAGACTGCTGTTGTATGCTCGTGAGAGCACTTATGTCTGGGTGGGTGGGTGGAATTGGATCTGAACCCTGACCCGACCGAGGATCTGGAGTCTGAGGTTTTTCCGGACTTGTCGGCGTCCTGGGAACGGGGGTCCCCAGATGTGACGCCCCGAGACCGTTGTGCCAGGTGTCTTCCAGTTATTCGCTGTTGTTGCCTTGTCATTTTCTTGCGTGTCATGCATTTCATATCATGTCATCATGTGCATTTCATTTGCATACATGTTCGTCTCATGCATCTGAGCATTTTCCCCGTTGTCCGTTTTGCAATCGGGCGCTCCTATGTCACACGGTGTCCCTTTCTACCTCTTTTCGTATGCGGGTGTTAAACGTTTTTGGATTGGACCGAGACTTTTCAAGCGGCCTTGGTTTACTACCGGTAGACCGCCTATCAAGTCTCGTGCCATTTGGATTCGTTTGATACTCTAACGGTTAACCAAGGGACCGAAAAGACCTCGTGTGTGCTGCAGCCCAAAACCCCTCCAAAGTGGCCCAAAACCCACCTAAACCTCCTCCATCACCTAGGCTGTTCGATCACGATCGCGTGGCCGAAAACCGCACCTCATTTGGACTCTCCTAGCTCCCTCTACCTATAAATATGTGGCCTCCCCTAAAAAATCCGCACAGATCAAACCCTAGCCCCGCTCCTCACGCCGCCGGACAAAACTCCCCACCGCGCCGGACATGTCCACCGCCCCGCAGCCACCTCATTCTGGCCAATGGAGAGCCGCCACATCAGCCGCGCCACCGCTCCCAGCCTCTCAGCGCCCCCCACCTGTCCAGCGCGCCGCCTCCCATCGCGCCAGCAGCGGAGCCCATCGCGGGACCGCACGGGCCCGGTAACCGCCGCCGCCGCCCGCAGGCGCGGATCCGCACCCGCCGCCTCGCCTCTCGCTGGAGATGCCGCGCGCTGCCGCCTTGAACCTCGTCGCCGGCACCGCCCATCATCGCCGCGCCCGCTCCCACGTGCCCCTCGCCACGCCACCTTGCCGTACGGTCGACGCCGGCGACCGCCGTCGGATCGCCCGAGAACTCCGCCGCCCAGCCACTTTGCCCATTTGCCCGAAGCTGTTGTTCTCCGCCGCGCGTCGCCGCCCCTCTTGCCGGACCACCGCAGCCGTGCCTCGGATTGGTCGGAGCTACCAGATCTGGCGAGGGCCGGACTCCATCCTCTCCGCTCGGCCCGGCCAGCCACGCCACCACCAGTACGCCGGAGAGCTTCCCGCGGCCGGATCCGCCCCATGCCGCTGCTTCCTCCGCCATCCCCACGTCTCCGCGTCGCCGTTCGTCGGACTCGCCGGAGCCGGAGCTCGCCGGAGCTCCTCTCCGGTCAGATCCGGAGATGATGGACCAGATCCACCAACTCACCAAAACAAACAGTGTCCCGCGTCCCGGATCTCGTCGTCCCGCTCCGTCCCGTCCCAGGTTGACTTTCCCCGAGAGGTCCAAATTTCACAAAGTCCCCCAGATTTCAGTATTTTTGAGCATATTCATTGCATCATAACTTCCTCACCGTGGCTCCGATTCGTGCGTGTAGCATATCAAAATGTTCGCCTCGACGGGTACATCATTTAATCTCATTGCATCGTTCTCATTTGAGCTCATCTTGATGCCTGAAATGCTGTTGGAAGAGGGCTATGTGATGATAGTTTCAGATCTGTTTCAGGAAATGCACTTTTGTGATTTTTTCCATGATTAATGTGTGCATGCTACGATCCTGAGCTCTACATGTGTTTTGATGTATGGCATGCCATCTTTACAGGGGTGTATGCCATATATTTTTGTGATCTTTGTGGTGACTAGCACAAGCATGCAAAGTAGCTTACTCAATGATGCTGATTTCAGGGACTTAGAATTTCACTAAGTCCTTGCCCGGCCATTATTTTTATGCCATATGTTCATGTTGTTTCCTAGTGATCCGTGCCTCTTTTGAGCATGATCAATAAGGATGTTTTGTAGATATTGTGGTTCTCTATCCATCCATGTCTTTGTTTGCAATTATGGAGCACCCTAGCTTGAGTCAATCGAGTTCTACTTTTGCTATAAAATGTTCCTGGCAGATTATTAACATGTTTAGCAATTTTGCCGAGCTTGTTGTTGTTGATCCGTGCATGCTATGTTGTTGTTCTTGCCATGTCTAGCTTCTATGCCATGTCTATTTGCTGGGTGTATGCCTAGTTTGTCATTCAATGCTTTGTAGTGAGTGCATCGAGCTCGTAAACATGCCTACTTGTTATCTGTTTTGCATGTTCCAGTTTTTCACTAAGTCTGAATTAGTTTATGTTTTTGCTATGTTCACATGCTTGCAATTTTATTTTCTGATCCCTTTTGGCTGATGGTCAGTATGGGACTTTTGTTATATGCTTTGAGTAGCTTCATGCCATGCCTTGCTTTGCCATTATATGTTCCTGTAGCATGTAGTTTTCATGCTCTAAACATTGCTTTCTGATGATAAATTCCAGACTTGTTATTTCACCAAGTCTGAAACCTGTTATCTTTTGCACTTTTGCCATGCTTGTTTGAACTTGTTAATGAGTGAATTAGTCGTAGCTCAGTGTTCATCTTTTGTCAAGAATCATGAGTGGATCCATGCCATGTATTTTGTTGCCATGTTGGAGTGCTGGAGCATGTTGTTCTTGATGCACTTAGGAGGCTACTTGCTGTTAATCGCTTACCGGTGCCATATTTGTTTTGCTTGTCATTTCCAAACCGTGCATCCGATTCCGGCGATCTTTATATCGATTTCGACCGAAATCAACCCTCCTTTCCAGTGGCACACTTGGATTTCCATGTTGAGGACAGGTTCAATCATTCCTTTCCAAATCATGCATATGCACCGCATATTGCATCCTGCATATCATACCATGTTCATGTGTTGGATTGTCTACTATGTTGTGTGCTTCTTTCCGGTGTTGCTTCTTTGGGTTGGTTCCGATAGCGTCGCGTTTGTGAGGACCCGTTCGACTATGTCCGTTTGTCTTCTTCATGGAGTCGTTCTTCTTCCTTGCGGGATCTCAGGCAAGATGACCATACCCTCGAAATCACTTCTATCTTCGCTTGCTAGTTGCTCGCTCTTTTGCTATGCCCATGCTGCGATTCCTACCACTTGCTTATCATGCCTCCCATATTGATAAGCCAAGCCTCCAACCCACCTTTTCCTAGCAAACAGTTGTTTGGCTATGTTACCGCTTTGCTCAGCCCCTCTTATAGCGTTGTTAGTTGCAGGTGAAGATTGGAGTTTGTTCCTTGTTGGAACATGGATATTTTGTTGGGATATCACAATATCTCTTATTTAATTAATGCATCTATATAATTGTTAAAGGGTGGAAGGCTCGGTCTTATGCCTGGTGTTTTGTTCCACTCTTGCCGCCCTAGTTTCCGTCATATCGGTGTTATGTTCCCAGATTTTGCATTCCTTACACGGTTGGGTTATAATGGGAACCCCTTGACAGTTCGCCTTGAATAAAAATCCTACAGCAAGGCCCAACCTTGGTTTTACCATTCGCCACCTAGCCTCTTTTTCCCTTGGGTTAGGCTAGCCCAAGGGTCATCTTTATTTTAACCCCCCCGGGCCAGTGCTTGTCGAAGTGTTGGTCCGAAACAGAGCCACTTGCGGCGCCACCTCAGGGAAACTTGAGGGCTGGTTTTATCTGTACGTATTGTTCATCCGGTGTTGCCATGAGAACGAGATATGTGCAGCTCCTATTAGGATGTCGGCGCATCGTGCGGTCTTGCTGGACTTGTTTTACCATTGTCGAGGATGTCTTGTAACCGGGATGCCGAGTCTGATCGGATTGTCTTGGGAGAATGAATATCCTTCGTTGATCGTGAGAGCTTGTGACGGGCTAAGTTGGGACACCCCTGCAGGGATTTGAACTTTCGAAAGCCGTGCCCGTGGTTATGGGCAGATGGGAATTTGTTAATGTCCGGTTGTAGAAAACCTAAAACTTATCTTAATTAAAATGCATCAACCGCGTGTGTAACCGTGATGGTCTCTTCTCGGTGGAGTCCGGGAAGTGTACACGGTGTTGGAGTTACGTTTGATGTAGGTTGTTCTAGGATCACTTCTTGATCATAGTTTCTCGACCGTGCTTGGCCTTCTCTTCTCTCTCTCATTTGCGTATGTTAGCCACCAAATATGCTAGTCGCTTGCTGCAGCTCCACCTCATACCTTTACCCTACCTATAAGCTTAAATAATCTTGATCGCGAGGGTGTGAGATTGCTGAGTCCCCGTGACTCACAGATACTTACAAAACCAGTTTGCAGGTGCCGATGATACCGTGCAGGTGACGCAACCCGAGCTCAAGGAGGAGCTAGTTGAAGATCATGTTCGTTATGTTGTTCCGTTTCCAGTTGATCAGTAGTGGAGCCCAGTTGGAAAGATCGGGGATCTGTGTAGCTTTTGGGGTAGTCTTCTTTTATTTTGGTTCTGTAGTCGGACCTTGATTGTATCTGGATGATGTAATGCTTTATTCATGTATTGTGTGAAGTGGCGATTGTAAGCCAACTATGTATCTCTTTCCCTTATGTATTACATGGGTTGTGTGAAGATTACCTCACTTACGACACTGCTTTCAATTCGGTTATGCCTCTAAGTCGTGCTTCGACACGTGGGAGATATAGCCGCATCGAGGGCGTTACAAGTTGGTATCAGAGCCTTCCCCGACCTTAGGAGCCCCCTGCTTGATCGAATCACTGGCGTTGTTGAGTATAGAAAAATGTTTTGAGTCATTTAGGAATTATATATATCAGAGAGTAGGACTTCTTTTTACTCCAATGTCCCTTCGTCGCTCTAGTGAGGCATCCTGACGTAGAGTTTTGACTCTTCTCTTCTCAAATTTCACTAATTTCTTTTTAGGACCACGCGGGTATCTTGGAATCGTTCCAACGGTTTTGTGATGAGAGCATTGTTCTTGGTGCCTCCTGACATTTAGGGGCTGTGGCAGTGTCCCGGGGAGTTGAGCTCCGAGGTGTTGCCGTCACAATCTTATCGTTGCAGTTCTGGAATACCTGAGTTCACCGACATCGAAAATCTCTTCTATGCAGTTGTTGGTGAGATAACCTCGACGCCACCTAGTACTGGGACAGGTGTTCGGGAGTATTGCCATAACTCGTATAACGGATTCTTTTTGAAGGTTGAGGTAACCGTTTTTCGAAGGTTTCTTGGTTATGTGTTGAAGGACGGATACAGCTGGATGTAGGATTTGCTAGTTTTGGGTGAGATAATATGCTTCCCCTGTATCCCCAACACCTGATTGCATAACCGGAAAGTTTTGGGAGTTTATAAGTGGGAATTCAAGTAGTTCTTAGGATATCTTTTCCGACAGATGTATGATATAAATTGGGGTTCGACGTCTAGTGGTCCGCCTATCCACGGTTGGTTTACAGTTGTCTCGTTGTGTCTTAAAGAGTCCTGGCTATGCTGACTCGGGGACGCTTCATATGTCATGTGCACTGCCTTGTACATGATGGTGTTGTACGATCGAGCCCGTGTAGGCCCCACCACGAAAACTTCGGACGAAATCTCTATCATATGTTTTTTCTGGCTTTTTGTGCAAGACAATCCTTTGTTTTCTTTTCAGTTGTGGTATTTGAGTTGCTTCGAAGTCAAGAGTTGATTCCATACCCTTCCTAAGCGGTGTTCTCATACTCCTATGTGAATACCAATCCTTCATGATAATCGAGATTGTCATGTCAATCCTTTTCATCCGGCGTGTCTCTCTTCAAGTGGATCCGTTCATTTTCAACATCCGCAAGATTCACTCTCAGTTTTGTCAATGGTGTTCGTTTCATCCATCCTAAGTTGTCTTTGTTGTCCCTCCCAACCACCCTTGTTTCTTCAAGGACTCAAATTTCTTAATCGAGTATCCATCTTATTCATGTGAAGTCTCTCCATTCTTTTCCGTCAATATTCTTTTCCGGTGATTATCAGGAAGATACTAGCGGAGTTTCAAGTTCATCATTCTTCGTTCTTTTCCTTCTTCGGTGGTTTCAAGTCAAGCTTTGTTGATCATACCATTTTCCTCGTTTCAAATGCCTTCTCATACCGGTGCACCTCATAATAGTTCACTCCTCGCTATCCATTTGTTCCGGAATGCTCAAGATATCTCAAAAGGCTCGTCTTGTCATTCAAGATCCGTTAAACCTATTTCGAGGTTGTCATCTCATTCAAGCTATTTAATTCAACCGGTGCATTCTCCTTTTCAAGTAATCATTTCAACGGTGTATCTTTTGAGTGGGCCTTAACCCACAGGTCTTTTCCCAGGATCTTACCTGACTCTTCTTATTTTCCCGGAGTTATTCTCAAATTCTCTTCCAAGTTTGACGTAAGAATGAATTGTCATCCGTCATATGTCTTTCACCAAGATCTTTCAAATTCTTTCATCGTTGGCTCAACCTTTCTAATTCGTCATTCCGGAGTATCTCAACAATTCACGGCGGTGTTTCTTGTCGTCATTCTCAGATTTTGAACACCGAAGAAGAGTTTATCTTGAATCTTGCTCCGTTCTCATGAAGATTCATTGTTCTAGCTTGTTGCCATCCTCTCATAGTTTTTTTTGGATTGTGAGAATTCTTTTCACCCATCCGAAGCAATTCAAGAGTCTTCTCAGTTTGATTATCTGGAGTCCATCAATTCAGGTTTATTCATTCTCAGCTTTCAGTTATCATTCTCCAAACTTACCGGTGCATAGTTCAAGTGATCTCTAATCAGTCGTGATTCCTTCGTTCTCATGCACCTAAATTCCCTCAAGTATCCTGATTCATTCTCTAATTCTTACCGGTGATTCATCCCTTTACTTTGTTTATTTTAAATTCTAACGGTGGTTCGTTCAAGAGTTCTCTTACTTATCAATTTATTCGTTGTCAATCCTAACGGTGGTTCGTTGAATACCTTCTCAAGTTTACGCTACATCTCTCTTAATCTTTTCTGCGAGAATAAGTAGTATGCAAAAATCCATTGCTTCATCAATTTAAATTGGTGAAGGGTAAGCATAACCTAACTCTTATTCGTGTTTCATCCAAGTGATTAATTCCTTATTCCGGAGGTCCATAAAATTCTCGGCTTCACTTGTTTCATCTTTTATTTTCCAGAGTTCGAAGCTCTCTCAATTTATTTCATCACGAAGGTCCATCTAATCATTGCAAGGATTCACCTTGTGTTTTCAACTTCTCTTTCGTCTCGTTATCCTTTTGTTACCAGAGTTCTTCATGAAGCTTCTACATGATGGTTTTATAAAGGATTTAATTTCCTTCTCGAAGTGTTCATCAAGATTCTTTTCAGAGGAGCTCAAGTATTCTTCATCTTGCTATCCGGAGTGCAGTTCTTTCTACCTTATCATTGGAGGTGGTATTATGTCATTCTTGATAATTTGAGTTCATGTTTCATGATTCACATGTTGTCTAGAATGAGGTATTTTATATCCATCAACCTCTTTGTTGGAGTTATCTTGGGTAATATTTTCACCTAAAACTTTCCACAACATTTGTTGCTATTAATGGTGATAATATATGATCCAAGTTCTTCATATATCCTCCCGGTGAAATAATCTTCTCGTCTCCTTGTTCATATCAATCCAATTTATCGTTTCCGTTAGTGGCAGAATTTCACCTTGTAGTTTTGAGATGTTCTCCATAAGCCCACTACAAGCTTACTCTTTTCTTTGTTGGGTTTCCAACAATTACGTCCGACCCTTCTACTAAGATGCTTTCAAGCTCATTCGAGATAAAAGATATTGTTTTTCTCCTCCGTTTATTCCATTTCATTCTCTCTTTTCTTCCGGAGGCATTGTGATGTCGCTCTTTTAATCCATCTTCTTGTTTTGTCAAGATCATGTTCTTTCCCTGATGATCCGTTTAACCAGAGTGTCGTGCCCTCTTATCAAATTCTTCCCATTCTGTCAAGTTTTGCCTCCCTTCTCAGACGGAGTGCTGCCCAAATTATATCATCTTTATTTCTTCTCTATCTTGGTCTAACCGGAGTGCTGTCTGAATTTGTTCTTCTTCGTTCCACTTTCCTAACAGAGTGTCTCACCTTGTTCATCTTCTTTGTATTATTTTCTCGAAGTGGCTTAACCTTTTCAAGGTTCTTTGGTTTCACTCGTTTGTAAAAGAAGCAACTTAGTTTTACCTCTTCTCTTTCTATCTTGTTTTTCCCTCAGGCGCCATTCTAGATCTCGGGACGAGATCCTCTCATAGTGGTGGAGTGTTGTGATGCCCCAAGACCATTGTGCCAGGTGTCTTCCAGTTATTCGCTGTTGCTGCCTTGTCATTTGCTTGCATGTCATGCGTTTCATATCATGTCATTATGTGCATTTCATTTGCATACATGTTCATCTCATGCATCCGAGCATTTTCCCCGTTGTCCGTTTTGCAGTCTGGCGCTCCTATGTCACCTGGTGTCCCTTTCTACCTCTTTTCATGTGCAGGTGTTAAACGTTTTCGGATTGGACCGAGACTTGTCAAGCAGCCTTGGTTTACTACCGGTAGACCGCCTGTCAAGTTACGTGCCGTTTGGACTTCGTTTGATACTCCAACGGTTAACCGAGGGACCGAAAAGACCTCGTGTGTGTTGCAGCCCAACACCCCTCCAAAGTGGCCCAAAACCCACCTAAACCTCCTCCATCACCTAGGCCGTTCGATCACGACCACATGGCCAAAAACCGCACCTCATTTGGACTCTCCTAGCTCCCTCTACCTATAAATATGTGGCCTCCCCCAAAAAATCCGCGCAGATCAAACCCTAGCCCCGCTCCTCGCGCCGCCGGACAAAACTCCCCACCGCGCCGGACATGTCCGCCGCCCCGCAGCCACCTCATTCCGGCCAATGGAGAGCCGCCACATCAGCCGCACAACCGCTCCCAGCTTCTCAGCACCCGCCACCTGTCCAGCGCGCCGCATCCCACCGCGCCGCCCCGCGAAGCCCATCTTGGGCCCACACGGGCCCGGTCACCGTCGCCGCCGCCCGCAGGCGCGGATCCGCACCTGCCGCCTCGCCTCTCGCCGGAGATGCCGCGCGCCGTCGCCTCGAACCTCGTCGCCGTCACCGCCCATCGTCATCGCGCCCTCTCCCGTGTGCCCCTAGCTGTGCCACCTCGCCGCCCGGTCGACGCCGGCGACCCCCACCGCATCGCCCGAGAACTCCGCCGCCCAGCGCCACTTCGCCCCACCGCCTGAAGCTGCTGTTCTCCGCCGCGCGTCGCCGCCCCTCTTGCCGGACCACTACAGCCGCGCCTCAGGTTGGCCAGAGCTACCAGATCCGGCGAGGGCCTGACTCCTTCCTCTCCGCTCGGCCTGGCCAGCCACGCCACCACCAGTCCGCCGGAGAGCTTCCCAGGGCCGGATCTTTCCCATGCCGCTGCTTCCTCCGCCATCCCCACGTTTCCGCGTCGCCATTCGTCGGACTCACCGGAGCTCCTTTTCGGTCATATCTGGAGATGATGGACCAGATCCACTAAGTCACCAAACCAAACGGTGTCCCGCGTCCCGGATCTCGTCGTCCCGCTCCGTCCCGTCTCGGGTTGACTTTCCCCGAGAGGTCCAAATTTCACTAAGTCCCCCAGATTTCAGAATTTTTGAGCACATTCATCGCATCATAACTTCCTCACAATGGCTCCGATTCGTGCGTGTAGCATATCAAAATGTTCGCCTCGACGAGTACATCATTTCATCTCACTGCATCATTCTCATTTGAGCTCATCTTGAAGCCAGAAATGCTGTTGGAAGAGGGCTATGTGATGATAGTTTTAGATCTGTTTCAGCAAATGCACTTTTGTCATTTTTGCCATGATTAATGTGTGCATGCTATGATCCTGAGCTCTACATGTGTTTTGATGTATGCCATGCCATCTTTACAAGGGTGTATGCCCTGTATTTTTGTGATCTTTGTGGTGACTAGCACAAGCATGCAAAGTAGCTTACTCAATGATGCTGATTTCAGGGACTTAGAATTTCACTAAGTCCTTGCCCTGCCATTATTTTTATGCCATATGTTCATGTTGTTTCCTAGTGATCCGTGCCTCTTTTGAGCATGATCAATAAGGATGTTTTGTAGATATTGTGGTGCTCTATCCATCCATGTCTTTGTTTGCAATTATGGAGCACCCTTGCTTGAGTCAACCGAGCTCTACTTTTGCAACAAAATGTTCCTGGCAGATTGTTAACATGTTTAGCGATTTTGCCGAGCTTGTTGTTGTTGATCCGTGCATGCTATGTTGTTGTTCTTGCCATGTCTAGCTTCTATGCCATGTCTGTTTGCTGGGTGTGTGCTTAGTTTGTCATGCAATTCTTTGTAGTGAGTGCATCGAGCTCGTAAACATGCCTACTTGTTATCTGTTTTGCATGTTCCAGTTTTTTACAAAGTCTGAATCTGTTTATGTTTTGGTATGTTCACATGCTTGCAATTGTATTTTCTGATTCCTTTTGGCTTATGGTCAGTAAGGGACTTTTGTTATATGCTTTGAGTAGCTTCATGCCATGCCTTTCTTTGCCATGATATGTTCCTGTAGCATGTTGTTTGCATGCTCTAAACATTGCTTCCTGATGATAAATTCCTGACTTGTTATTTCACTATGTCTGAAACATGTTATATTTTGCACTTTTGCCATGCTTGTTTGAACCTGTTAATGAGTGAATTAGCCATGGCTCAGTTTTCATATTTTGACAAGAATCACGAGTGGATCCCTTCCATGTATTTTTTTGCCATTTCGGAGTGCTTTAGCATGTTGTTCTTGATGTATTTAGGAGGTTACTTGCTGTTAATTGCTTACCGGTGCCATATTTGTTTTGCTTGTCATTTCCAAACCATGCATCCGATTCCGGTGAGATTTATATCAATTTCGACCGAAATCAACTCCCCTTTCCAGTGGCACTCTTGGATTTCCAAGTTGAGGCCAAGTTCAATCATTCCTTTCCAAATCATGCATATGCACCGCATCCCGCATCCCGAATACCATACCATGTTCATGTGTTGGTTGTTTACTATGTTGTTTGCTTCTTTCCGGTGTTGCTTCTTCGGGTTGGTTCCGATAGCGTCACGTTTGTGAGGACCCGTTCGACTACGTCCGTTTGTCTTCTTCATGGACTCGTTCTTCTTCCTTGCGGGATCTCAGGCAAGATGACCATACCCTCGAAATCACTTCTATCTTTGCTTGCTAGTTGCTCGCTCTTTTGCTATGCCTATGCTGCGATTCCTACCACTTGATTTTCATGCCTCCCATATTGTTAAGCCAAGCCTCTAACCCACCTTTTCCTAGCAAACCATTGTTTGGCTATGTTACCGCTTTCCTCAGCCCATCTTATAGCATTGTTAGTTGCAGGTGAAGATTGGAGTTTGTTCCTTGTTGGAACATGGATATTTTGTTGGGATATCACAATATCTCTTATTTAATTAATGCATCTATATACTTGGTAAAGGGTGGAAGGCTCGGCCTTATGGCTGGTGTTTTGTTCCACTCTTGCCGCCCTAGTTTCCGTCATATCGGTGTTATGTTCCCGGATTTTGCGTTCCTTACACGGTTGGGTTATAATGGGAACCCCTTGACAGTTCACCTTGAATAAAACTCCTCCAGAAAGGCCCAACCTTGGTTTTACCATTCGCCACCTAGCCTCTTTTTTCCTTGGGTTAGGCCAGCCCAAGGGTTATCTTTATTTTAACCCCCCCGGGCCAGTGCTTGTCTAAGTGTTGGTCCGAAACAGAGCCACTTGCGGCGCCACCTCGGGGAAACTTGATGGCTGGTTTTTGCTATACGTAGTGTTCATCCGGTGTTGCCCTGAGAATGAGATATGTGCAGCTCCTATCAGGATGTCGGCGCATCGGGCGGTCTTGCTGGACTTATTTTACCATTGACGAGGATGCCTTGTAACCGGGATGCCGAGTCTGATCGGATTGTCTTGGGAGAAGGAATATCCTTCGTTGACCGTGAGAGCTTGTGAGGGGCTAAGTTGGGACACCCCTATAGGGATTTGAACTGTCGAAAGCCGTGCCCGTGGTTATGGGCAGATGGGAATTTGTTAATGTCCGGTTGTAGAAAATCTGAACTTATCTTAATTAAAATGCATCAACCGCGTGTGTAACCATGATGGTCTCTTCTTGGCGGAGTCCGGGAAGTGTACACGATGTTGGAGTTATGTTTGACGTAGGTTGTTCTAGGATCACTTCTTGATCATAGTTTCTTGACCGTGCTTAGCCTTCTCCTCTCGCTCTCATTTGCGTATGTTAGCCACCAAATATGCTAGTCGCTTGCTGCAGCTCCACCTCATACCTTTACCCTACCTATAAGCTTAAATAGTCTTGATCGCGAGGGTGTGAGACTGCTGAGTCCCCGTGACTCACAGATACTTCCAAAACCAGTTTGCAGGTGCGGATGATACCGTGCAGGTGACGCAACCCGAGCTCAAGGAGGAGCTAATTGAAGATCGTGTTCGTTATGTTGTTCCGTTTCCAGTTGATCAGTAGTGGAGCCCAGTTGGGACGATCGGGGATCTATGTAGCTTTTGGGGTAGTCTTCTTTTATTTTGGTTCCGTAGTCGGACCTTGATTGTATCTGGATGATGTAATGCTTTATTCATGTATTGTGTGAAGTGGCGATTGTAAGCCAACTATGTATCTCTTTCCCTTATGTATTACATGGGTTGTGTGAAGATTACCTCACTTGCGACATTGCTTTCAATGCGGTTATGCCTCTAAGTGGTGCTTCGACACGTGGGAGATATAGCCGTATCGAGGGCGTTACACCAGATCTGCCAGCCTGCGGCCCACGGCGCGACTACGCCATCAGGCTGCACGGCCCGTCTTCATCAACAAGGCATCCAAGACCCTCGTGAGGGACCAAGCCTCGCGAGGCGGACGACACGAGACCCCCTCTGGAGTGGCCTAGTCGGGCAGGGTCACGAGGAGCAGAGATATCCAGGCGAGGTGAACCTCATGAGGCTCTCGTGACGTGAGCCATGACGATCGACACCAGGCGGGCGCCAGCGCGCGTAGCGTCCTTGTTTCCTCTTTGGGGCTAAGGAGGCCAGCACAGGCGAGGAGTACCGAGGCATCAGGCAAAGGTTGCCATATCGGTGCAACAAGACCAAGACCAGAAGGACGACAAGACGGAGGTCATCGTGGAGCCCAAGATAGCGTCACCACTAGAGCCTTCTGCAGGCGGAGACCACCTTTGTCAGGATGGCTTGTACTAGCTGTCCCCCTTCAAATTTGCCTGCCGTTGTTGGCTCCCTTCCCGCTCAATATTTGGGAAGAGGACAAGGGCCTATATAAGTAGAGCTAGCCACCACTGCGTAAGGGGGGGCGACAGACGAGAACAAGGGACGAGAGCGGAAGGACGGAGAGAGACCACTCTCACCCACACAAGTTAGCCAAGCACAAGAACACCTCAACCTAAGGAGGTTGTTGTTCCCCTTGTATTGTTCAACATCAGCCCAAGAGGCAATACACCACCACCACACTAGACTAGGGTATTACACCACAACGGCGGCCAGAACCAGTATAAATCTTGTGTCTTTTTGTGTTCCGAGTTCGTCGAGTTCGTCCGCGAGATCTTAGTGAGTTAGGGCGTAGATCGGTGGGAGGAAGAGACTTCGCGTGCACCCCAGTGTTCGAACCTTGAGGGTTTGCCGAAACCCCACATCCGACATTTGGCACGCCAGGTAGGGGGGCGCCGGAGTTTCTTCTTCGCCAATCGACTTCCAGATGCTCCGTGGTGGTGATGTCCGACGACCCAAGAGCTGACTCCGACCGCTGGGCAGTCTGGCCAGCCCGGTCGGTGCCGCCCGCCTATAAAGACCTCAACCCCGTGCTCCAGGCGTCATGAGCACTGTCCAATCCTACGGGGCGCGGGCGACATGGCCAGGCGTCATCTACTCTCACTCCAAAGTAGGTACGAGCCGCTGCCAGAGCAGCAAGCCACGCCGCGGCGACGTCGCCGCACTCACGGCAGGAACAGGCAAACACGCGGGAACCACTCACCGTGGAAAGGGAGCTACTGCAGTGTCGGCTGATGGAAAGCGGCCGGGACGCACTGCTGGAACGCGTTGCCGAGCTGCTGGACGCGGCGGCCTCGGGAGCCCCGCCCATCTGCCGTCAGCTCCCTCCTCAGGCCGCTACGGGGATTCACGATGGACCACGCCGCGATCACGCGCCATCAGGTGCGCCAGGGGGCTTCGTTAATACCAGCATGGACGGCGGCACCTGGGGTTCTACCGTCTCCATACCGACCGCAACAAGCATGAGCACTAGCGTCGCCTTCCGTGTCCCATGTGGGACGCCGCGCTATCACCCCCAGGACATCACGCTGGGTTGGGTGACATGGAGTGTGGGGCATCATGACGAGGTGTTCGGGGTAACAGCCCTGGAAGCCTTCGTGCCCCGCATGACGGACCAGGAGTACACACCGGAGGACAACCCCAGCTCGTTCGTTGGAGAAGATTGGGAAGAAGGGACGTTAGGAGACGAAGCATTCCAGGAGCTACCGGGGAACCACCACGACCGCGTGTGCGATGACCACTATAGGGTACCCCTAATCCCTCAGGAGCAAGCTTACGCTAACCATGAGTCACGGGAGGAACAGATCACCGCAACGGCCGGCGGCCCCAGCTCGACGGCCTTCCTAATGGCGGGAGGATCACGCTGGGGGAAGCAGGAGAGGGGTGGGAGCCAGGCCCCTCCCCAAGGCGCGCGAAGCCAGGAGACACCCGGAGGTAGGCCCTCTGCCGGGGAGGCTTCAACGAACCTTCCCCTGGCAGAGGACCTGTGGTCGCCGAGGGAACCGCTGGCGTCCCCTTTCCCTCTTTTGTGTCGTCCTGGTGACCGGTCGGCTCAAAGGAGGTCAAGGGTGGCGCAAGGCGGGGCCCTCGTCTGGCGATATGAAGCAAGGCCGGTACCTGTGAAGAAGGCCCAGGGCCTGTGAAGCTCGCCGCCCGTGACACCCTCACGTAATAATGAGTTGGGGTTGTACATGCCCCGGAGTCTCAGGAGCGCCGGCCTCAGGCCTTGGGGCTCCCTCCCACGCCTAGCGGCAGCACTTAGATCCGCACTGGTGAGAAGACTTGAAGACCAGAAGACTAGAGTAGGTGCTGGACGCGGCCTTTTGCTTTGGATCTCTCTTTCTGTGGCTTTGCTTTCTGGATCTGAATTTAAGTGGAAGCCGAATTTTTATCGACGCGCGTGGGGGGTGCCTTTTCTCGTTCGAGGCATTTCTTGCCTTCTAAATCTTGTTTGGTTTGGGACTCATGTCCATCACCTTTCCTCGCAAGCTCCTCGTGAGCTGGACCACGCGAAGTGCGCGCTCGTCAAGCATGCGCTAGCACTGCAGCTGGCGCTCGCCTC
The DNA here is from genome assembly GCF_002162155.2 of Triticum dicoccoides. Classification (NCBI taxonomy): domain Eukaryota; kingdom Viridiplantae; phylum Streptophyta; class Magnoliopsida; order Poales; family Poaceae; genus Triticum; species Triticum dicoccoides. The sequence goes on from NC_041388.1 coordinate 189,228,633, forward strand.
TTGTGGGGCCCCCCTCAGACGGGGCGATAAGCTCCACGGGATTCTCAGAAACTCGTCGCTTCATGACCTAGACAGAAGCTGGTGCTGACTAAGGTAAGCCACCATGGAAAGCTCGCCCCTGGCTCCATGAGTTCACGAGGACACCTACCCACCTCCCATAGGAAAGTAAAAACTACAATTCGCTTACATGAGGGGCTCCCCCTCTCAAAATGCTCTGACAAGTCTTCCAATGGCCACGCCTGAGTTTTGCGTGCAAGGTGAAATGACAGGAGAACATGGGATCAGCCAGAAATATCACTCGCTACATCACCCGCGGACGCGTCACTCGCGTCGTCATCATCTTCGTCGGTATCGTCGCCGCCGTCACCGCCGTCGGCAATGCCCCCATCACCGTCGCCGACCATGTCGCCTTCGTCTGCGACGACCACCACCGCGTCATCTTCCAAGTTGAAGGCCCTGACTAACGCGTCCACATTATCCTCTACCCAATGTGCCAGGTCGCCCCGGACGGCCGTGGGTATAGGAGCAATGGCGGCGTCGAAATCGAAGTTGGGGTCGACATTCAGAAGGTGGCTGAAGACACGGGAGAAAGCGCGCTCAAGCAGGCCACGACCCCTTTCCTCCGCAAGCTAGCGAGCTCTGGCAGATTGAGCCTCCAGGCGCATCACCACCTCGGTAAAGACGGTTAGGTGGCTGGCATAGTCACTCAAGTGAGGGGCCGGAGCATTCTTGTCGCAGATGTAACCCAAGGCGGTGTTGGCCCTGTTCCGGAGGTCTTGAAGCATACGAGCATGCTCGCGCTCCAGCGTCCGGCGCTGGAGCACTTCCTCCCTGTTTTGCCGTGCGACGGCCTCGACATCATCAACTCGGTTCCGGAGATAAATTAGCTTGGCGCGGGCGGAGGCCAAGTCCGCCTGTGCAGTAACCAGGGCGGCGGTTGTGGCCTCCGCGTGCCTCTCGGCCTCATCCAACCTAGGCCTCGGTGGCCCTGCCCGCATCCTCCACACCCGCAAGCTTCAACTTCAAGTCATACATACCCTCCAGATCTGCGCGAACCTTGGCCACCCGGCAATTTATCTCCTCCTCGACTCCGGCCTCGCAGGCCCCGACGACATCTTCTGCTTGAGAAACTAGATGCTCCATCGTCTGCAGTTGCTCGAGCTCGAGGATGGGCTCCACGGCTTCCAGGGCCAGCGCCTCCTCGCGCTTCCAGACCTCCTCTTCCTCCGCGGGCGCCCCCCTCAGCGATGCAAGAGCGGCCCCGCGGGCCTCCACCTGCTGCTCAAGGGACGCGCTCCAGGCCTGGAGCCCCCGCGCATGCTCCTCTGGAGCCTCGTGATGGCGGCCAGCCTCGCGAGCCTCTTCCAAGGCTCGCGAGTGGGCTTCATGGGCGATCTTGAGGGACGCCTCAGCCATCGCATTCTCGAGGTCGCGCTGATAGCGACCGAGGTTGATGGCCACCCTCAGCTTGCACCGCTCCTCCACCTGTCAGATGTGGGATTCCAGCAAACCCTTAAGGTTCGGACACGAGAGTGCGCGCGAAGTCTTTTCCTCCCACTGATCTACGCCCTAGCTCGGGTTAATGATGAACAATACAATGGGAAGAACATCCTCCTAAGGTTGAGAGGTTCGTCAGGGCTCGGAGCCCCCTGGCCCCGTTGTCAACGCTCACCATCGAAGTCGGCAGCAGGGCGCCTGCCATGTGGGTGAAGCGCGGTGGCGACGGAGCGCAGATCGATGGAGGGGAAGCTACAGCGCACCCCTACTTGGCGTGCCAAATGTCGAATGTGGGGTTCCGGCTAACCCTTAAGTTTCAAACACTGGGTGCGCGCGAAGTCTTTTCCTCCCACCGATCTACGCCCTAGCTCGCTAAGATCTCGCCGACGAACTCGCAACACAAAAAGACACAAGATTTATACTGGTTCGGACCACCGTTGTGGTGTAATACCCTACTCCAGTGTGGTGGTTGATTGCCTCTAGGGCTGATGATGAACAATACAATGGGAAGAACATCCTCCCGAGGTTGAGGTGTTCTTGTGCTTGGCTAACTTGTGTGGTTCTGGATGGTCAAGAATATTCCTCCCTTGCCTATGGTGGTGGCTAGTCGTACTTATAGAGGCCCTGGTCCTCTTACCAAATATTGAGCGGGAAGGGAGCCAACAACGGCAGGCAAATTTGAAGGGGGATAGCTAGTACAAGCTATCGTGACAAAGGCGGTCTCCGCCTGCGAAAGGCTCTGGTCCTGACGCCGTGTTGGGCTCCATGATGACCTCCATCTTGCCGTCCTTCTGGTCCTGGTCTTGTTGCACCAATATGGAAACCTTTGCCTGATGCCTCGGTACTCCTCGCCTGCGCAGGCCTCCTTAGCACCAAAAAGGAAACAAGGACGCTACGTGCGCTGGTGCCCTCCTCGTGCCGATCGTCATGGCTCACGTCATGAGAGCCTCATGAGGTTTGGCTCGCCTTGATATCTCCGCTCCTCATGAGCCTGCCCAACTAGGCCACTCCAGAGGAGGTCTTGTGTAGTCTGCCTCGCGAGGCTCGGCCCCTCACGAGGGTCTTGGATGCCTTGTTGATGAACATGGGCCGTACGGATTGCTGGCTTAGCCACACGGCGGGCCGTAGGCAGGCATGTCTGGGGACCCCCATTCCCAGAATGCCGACAGTAGCCCCCGGGCCCAAGGTGCGCTCGGGCTTGGCTTCACGGTGAAGCCAAGGGTCAAGTAAGGAGCACCGTGGGCCCCCAAAAGCCAGCGGCCTTGGTTGACCCGTGGCGGTTGATCGGATGCCGGCGTCTCCGCTTCCCCATGCTGTCTCGGCAACTGCACGTCTCGACAAGTCTCTGCGGCATGCAAGGAAAACCATCATTACCTGCGATCATGGGAGGCGCCGGTTGGCCTTCCCTTGCTTTAAATGGGGAGGGGGGCGGAGCCCCTCGTCGCCCATCTCTTCCTTGCTTGCTTGCTTCTTCTTCGCTCCATTGCTTGTAGTGCCACCAATGGTGCCACGAAGGAAGTTCTCCGCCGCCGAGAAGGTGGATGGTTGCTATAGCAAGGCCTCTTGGGTTGCAGTCGCGACTTCTGCCGCGGGCAACATAGCTTTGGCCCGCGCGCGCGACTTGGGAAGGCGGTGCGCCCTCCACTTCAAGTACAATGGTGGATCGACCCTCTATGTGAGGGTGTTTAGGGAAGAGGGTCGCCGTGTGGGGTGCTGCCCCGAGGCGAACGATGGTGAGGAGGTTCTCGGTCTCGGGGTCGGTCGCACCGAGGATGAGGGCGAGCCTGCCATCGGGAGCAGCTTTGTCTTGTCTAGCTACGGCGGCTCTTCCTCCGGTGACAGCTCCAGTAGCAGTGGCCATGACCAGCCGCCACGCCACCGCGCCCACTTTGAAGGCGGCAGTGGGTCATCTCATCGCCGCACCTCCGTGTAGTGCGAAGAAGGATCAGGTTAGGCTCGGGGTGCCGCTAGGGGTCCGCCTCCGCGGATTGCTGCAACGCTACTATTCTTTTACTCTTTTTCCTGCATCAAGAATGAAACCAGTATGGGCCCAGGGGGGTGTGTATCGAACTATAGTTCCTCGATTTTTGCACTATGTGTGTTGTTCCTGTGTTGTGTCGTTACTTCGTGCGAAGGTAACTTAACCTGGTATATTCGGGACGCCCTCTTCCTCACAAGGCGCTCATTTTCTCATGTCTATCTTGCCTCGGCGGCCTGCATTCGCTCGAGAACTGAAAAAACTTGTTAGGAAGTGCGCTAAAAGATTTGTCGTTCACCCTGGCCCTGACTTGGCGCTTTGTGTCGCGGTACCCAAGGGGCACAGACTAGGATAAGCACGCCAGCTTTTGGGCTCGAACAAGGGTGGCTCGCGAGAAGGCAGAGATGGGACAAAAAATTCTCACGAGGGCACCTGCCTAGCCCGCTCGCGAGGCATGCGAGAGACAGAACGTGAGCAAACCCGAGCTGGAAAAATGCAGTGAGAGTTGAGGGGGTCAGATCAGCAAGGAACGACAAAAGCAAACTTCAATTAAGGAAAAGCAAGGCAACTACGGAAAGCAAATGAAAAGTCGCGTCCGACACCTAATCTAGTCTTCAAGTCTTCTCACCAGCGCGGAGCTAAGTGCTACCACTAGGCGTGGGCGGGAGCCCCAGGGCCTTAGGCCGGCACTCCTGAGACTCTGGGGCGTGTACAACCCCAACTCATTATTACGTGAGAGTGTCATGGGCGGCAATTCTTCACAGGCACCGGGCCTTCTTCACAGGCTCTGGGCCTTTCTTCACAGGCTCTGGGCCTTGCTTCACAGGCTCTGGGCCTTGCTTCACAGGCTCTGGGCCTTGCTTCATGGGTAGAACTTCCGGAGGTGCTGGATGTTCCAGCCGTTTTGGATTGGTACCCCGTCTTGTGTCTCCAGGTGCACGGCGGCAGGCCTGGAGATGTGGACGACATTAAATGGGCCCGCCCACATTGGTTAAAGCTTATGCAGCCCTTCCCTGGAGAGGACCCGCCTCAGGACTAGGTTGCCCGTCTCGAGTGTCCTGGAGCGGATGTTGCGGCAGTGGTATCGCCAGAATGCTTGCTGGTACTTCACCGCCCGTTGTGCAGGTTCACGGTGACGTTCCTCCCCCAGCACGAGGTCCATCCCCCGCATGGCATCCTGCTGCGTTTCGTCGAATGCCAGGACCCGTGCGGAGCGATACTTGACCTCGTGAGGAAGGACCGCTTCAGCTCTGTAGACGAGGAAGAATGGAGTCTCTCCCGTTGGCTTGGTGGCGGTGGTTCGGATGGACCACAATACGGACTGGAGCTCGTCGTGCCAGCCCCTGCCGCAGGCCTCCAGCTTCTTCTTGAAGGTCCTGGTCTTGACGCCCCTCAGTACCTCCGCGTTAGCACGTTCGACCTAACCATTACTCCTGGGGTGGTCCACCGAAGCATAGCAGATCTGCGTTCCAAGGTTAGCACAGTAGGTTTTGAAGAGGTTGCTAGTAAACTGCGAACTGTTATCTGTGATGATGCGGTTGGGGATCCCAGAGCAGCTGACGAGGCCCTTGATGAACTTGACAGCAGAGTTGGCCGGGATGGTACAGACGGCTTCCACCTCCGCCCACTTGGTGAAGTTGTCGATGGCGACGTAGAGGTAGTGGTTGCCCCCTGGCGCCCGAGGGAACGGGCCTAAGATATCCAGCCCCCAGACCGCGAACGGCCATGTGAGTGGGATAATTTGAAGACCCTGAGCTGGCTGATGGATTTGCTTGGCGTGGAACTGGCATGCTTCGCAGATTTCACCAGCTCGGCTGCGTCGTTGAGTGTTGTAGGCAAGTAGAATCCACTACAGAACACCATGCCGACAAGGGTTCATGATGACGACTGGTGTCCGCAGTCCCCGCCATGTATATCAATCAGCAACCCCCTTCCTTGATCGCTGGATATGCAGCGCAGCGTGACATCGTTCGGTCGTTTCCTGTATAACTCGCCGTCTTGGATACAGTATGGCGTGGCATGCCGAGCCACGCGCTCTGCCTGCTCTTCCTTCTCCGGCAGCATCCCGTACGTTAAGTACTCCTTGAATTCTTTGGTCCAGCATTCCTCCTGGGGCTCGAGCGCCAAGAACAGCCGAGCTCCTGAGGTCGGGCCATAGGCTGGGGCTCCTGTGGCCGGAGGCTGGGGGAGCTCCTCCTGAGGTTGAATCATGCTTGAAAGGGGTGGCGCAGCTGATGGCTTGAAGAGCCGCTCCTCAAATACGTCTGGCTCCTACGGTTGCCGCTTGGATGCTCTCCTGGCGATGTCGTCAGCCTCCTTGTTGGTGCCCCGGGGCACGTGCTGTAGCTCTAGGCCCGAGAACTGTTTCTCAATCTTGCATACCTCTGCGAGGTAGGCCTCCATATGCTCGTCCTTCGGCTCGTACACCTTGTTGGAGAAGTTGACGAGGATTTGTGAGTCGCCTCTGATGGTGAGGCGCTTCACCCCTAGAGCCACCGCAGCCTTCAGGCCAGCTATGAGGCCTTCGTATTATGCGATATTGTTGGAGACCTTCTCGCCGTGCTGAAAGCAGAGTTGCACGGTGTAGGAGAGCTTGTCCTGGGTGGGCGAGATGAGCACTGCTCCAGCCCCCGCGCCCTGGTGCGCGAAGGCACCATCGAAATACATGACCCAGCCGTCCGGGGCCTCACTTCCTGGGGACGTGGACAGGTCTTCTCCTTCCTCGAGTATCGGGGCATCCATCCATTCTGCCACAAAGTCAGCGAGTGCGGCCCCTTTGATGACCCTGGTAGTGCTGAACTCAAACTGGAATGCTTGCAGCTCGATGTTCCACTCAGCGAGCCTTCCGGCCGAGTTAGGGCTCCTAAGTACCCTCTCCAATGGGTAAGCTGAGATGACTTTGATTGGGTGGCCCTGCAAGTAGTGTCGCAGTTTGCATGAGGCCACCAGGAGTGCGAGCAGGAGTTTCTGGGGCATTGTGTAGCATGCCCTTGCGTCCTGTAGTACCGGGTGTTCGACGAGGGCCGGCACACTGTCGAGGCTCGGGTCATGCGGAGATCGGGGAATATCCTGAGGTGGGAGGATCCCTGAGACCTGATTGTCCTCGGGGGCTTCTGCGATGCCGCCCTGCTGAGCTTGGCCTTCCACCGCTGATGCCTTTGCTACGCCTTCCTGACCCCGCGCCACTTCATCCCTGGCTTGGCGTGGTGCGCCCTTGGCTTGGTGCTCCTCCCGAACCGCCACCAACACCGCGCCGGCGGAGTACGGGGTGGCAGCAAGGTCGAGTACCAGAGGTTCGAGGGCCCGCGGTGCCACCATCACTGGGGGCTAGTAAGGTATTTCTTCACGTCTTGGAAGGCCCGGTCGGCCTCCGGGTTCCACTCGAATGGGCCCTTCTTCTTCATGAGCTTGAAGAAAGGCAAGGCGCGCTCTCCTAGTTTGGAGATGAAACGCCCTAACACGGTCACCCGCCCAGCTAGCTTCTGTATCTCTTTGAGGGTCTGCGGTGGGCTCATGTTCTCGATGGCCTTGATCTTCTCTGGGTTAGCCTCGATCCCTCTGTGGGATATGAGGAATCCTAGCAGCTTGCCAGAGGGGACGCCGAACACGCACTTCTCCGGGTTGAGCCTCAAGTTCACCTGGCATAGGCTCTTGAAGGTCTCCTCCAAGTCTTGAATCAATGTCCTCGCCTCGCGAGACTTGACCACTATGTCATCGATGTAGGCCTCTGCGTTTCTCCCGAGCTGCCGCCCCAGAGCAATGTCCATCAACCGCTGAAAGTTCGCGCCCGCGTTGCGCGGCCCAAAGGGCATGCAGGTGTAGCAGTACACACCTCATGGTGTCAGGAAGGCCGTCTTTTCCACATCTTCCACCTCCATCTTGACTTGATGATACCCTGAGAACACATCCAGGAAGCACAACAGGTCACACTCAGCGGTGGAGTCGACAATCTGGTCAATGCGCGGGAGTGGGAACGGATCTTGGGGGCAGGCTTTGTTAAGATTGGTGAAGTCAACGCACATCCGTTCCTTCCCGCCTTTTTTCGGCACTACGACAGGGTTCGCCAGCCATTTGGGGTATCAGACCTCTCGGATGGCACATGTCGCTTCCAGCTTGCGTGTCTCTTGGACGATGAAGGCATGCTTCTCAGTGGACTGTCATCTCGCTCGCTGCTTCACGGGGCGGATGTTGGGGCATACCCTTAGATGATGCTCTTAGGTGATGCTGGATCACCTCCCTCGGGAGCCCTACCAACTGATTGGGCTCCCACCCGAATATCTCCTTGTTCGCGCGCAAGAACCTTACCAGGGCTTCTTCTTGTTCCTGGTCAAGGCCGGCTCCTATGGTAAAGGTGGCTCCTGAAGACCCGTCCTCGCTGACATACCTTCTTGGTTTCCGCCTTGTCTTGGGTGAACAACTGCTTCTTCTTGGTGGGCGTGGCCTCCCTGGCCACGGGGACACCGGTGTCGGCGGGTTGTGCTGCTGCCGTGGTCTTGAAGGCGAGCCTAAGCGCCGTCACGGCCTCCTTAGTGTCCCCCTTGATGGTGAGGACGCCCTTGCTCCCTGGCATCTTCATGAGGTTGTAAGCCGGGTGAGTCACCGCCATGAACTGACCGAGAGCCGGGTACCCGTGGATGGCATTGTACGGGAGACCGATGCGAGCGATGTCAAAGTCCACCAGCTCGGTGCAGTAGTTGTCACGTGTGCCGAAGGTGACAGGGAGGCGGATCTATCCCAGAGAGTGGGCAGCTCCACCACCCACTCTCGAGAAGGGCTTACTGAGGCCGAGCTACTCGAGTGGCACGTGGAGAAGGCTGAAGGCTTCCACGGAGAGCAAGTAGAGGCCAGCACCACCGTCGATGAGGGTCTTGGTGATGGACACGTTGCTGATGGTGGGCGTGCAGAGCATCGGGAGCATTCCGGAGCTGGCGGTGGAGTCGTGTTAGTCTTCTGAGCCGAAGGTGAGGTCGGCCTCTAGCGCAGCCCAACCCGGCGGAGCCCCCGAGCGCCTGGAGGTGGCCCCGATCTGATGAAGGAACGGCTTGGCGTGGCAGTCTTACGGCGGTGCTTGAGAGCCGCCCAGCAGGGCTGTGACTGCATGGTGCGCCGGCACCGCGTAGCGAGCAGTGAAGAGGCCGCGGAGCTCCTCCCATAATGCCACCATGGATCCGGGAAGGTTGAGCAGCCAGGCGCGTGGCTCGCCAGCGAGGGCCATGGGAAGCCAGTTGACCATGACCTTGTCATCACCCCCGGCTTCGAGGACGGCCTCCTGATACGCCAGAAGGAAAGCTGATGTCAGGACCCCGATTCCAAGTCACATCGATCTAGCCGGTAACACCTCATATCACATTGCGTCCTCACGCACGGTATCCCACAGGTGTCTCCTTACCATGGCCCGGGACCGTTTGCGCCTTTTGGCTCACGTATATGATAGTGTCTCTAGCATCCATATGACAGAGAACCCGGGCCGACATGGCTAGTCATGAACCCAAAGCGGCACAGGCCTATGGAGACAGGCATACATGAATCACATCGAGCATGTCGGTCATTAGCGAGTGATTCCGGGCTGTAGCACTGGGCTAACAGGACTCCGGGGAACCCGGGCTGTAGCAGGCTAGGCAGGACTCCGGATGTCACCGCGTGACATTTCCCCAAAGGGACAGACATAGGAACGAAGTGAAACACATGCCGGCCAGTCAAGTGTCCTGAGCAGTAGTGCTGGGCTAGCAGGACTCCGGGAACCGGGCTGTAGCGGACTACTATGGCTGGAGGAACACTAGACTACATTTCCCCATAAGAAAGGTTGCCAAGGATAAACAACTAGATTGTCGGATCCCACTCATACCAAGCATTTCAATCATACACACAATATGCCCGATATGAGTACATACAACATGGCATCACAACAAAACTCTACAACTCAAGTACTTTATTTAAAGGCTCTAGAGAGCCATACATAACATGTTCATACAAGTAGGGGTCACACGACCCAACACTCAAGTCATACAATCATACAAGAACAAGCGGAAGTAAATAGTCTGGGTATAGACACTAGAAAGCAAGAAGGCTTTCGAAGCCTGTCTATCTACATAGGGCCCTCCATGGCCAGGATCACCACCTGGGTGGCTAGTCACTCATCGACATCAAGGTCTATGTAGAACCCATCGGAGGGGGCGGTGTTGTTGTCTGAAAACAGCAATTAAGCAAACATGAGTACAAAGGTACTCAGCAAGTCTTACAACAGAACCTACCACTACTAGGAAAAGGGCTATAGATAGGATTGATACTAATGGCGCACTGGTTGGTGATTCGCCATTAGTGTGGAAGACACTAATGGCGCACCAGAAACAGGGTGCGCCACTAGTATTAAATTATTATTTTTTCCATTTTTCCATACATACTAATGGCGCATCAGGTCGAAGTGCGCCATTACTAGTTCTAAGTAGTAATGGTGCACCAAGCAGGCAGTGCGCCATTACTGTAAAAAAATTATTCTTTTTTTTGCAAAACTACTAATGGCGCATCGTTTCACAGTGCGCCATTACTAGTTTAAACTAGTAATGGCGCACTATTACCCAGTGCGCCATTAGTATATATATATATTTTTTACTTTTTTGCAAAACTACTAATGGGCAAGAAGATTGTGAACAGATAGCTAGCTAAGATCGATTGTATTTAAATCGTAGTCTTCATTTCTCGATTGTATTTCATGGGCACTTTTAGATATCATGAATATTTTTAAATTTCATGGGCACTTTTTGAATTCATGAGGACACTTGATCTCGATCTCCATCTCGATCTCGATTCCCCCCTCCATCTCGATCTCGATCCCCCTCCATCTCGATCCCACCCACACCCTCCCCCGCTAGCTCCACCGCCG